>NC_061122.1:131507221-131807221 GCF_002878395.1 Capsicum annuum | reverse complement strand
CTCCCATAAAAGGAGTGAAGAGATTTGGCAAGAAGGGAAAGCTCAGTCCCCGATGTGTCAGTCCCTTTAAAATTCTCAGTTACTTCTGCAAAGTAGCTTATAAGCTTGAATTGCCTTCAGATCTTTTTTCAGTTCATCCAGTGTTCCATGTCTCCATTCTTAAGAAAGTGCATCGGTGACCCAATATTTGTAGTCCATATAGAGGGCATAGACATTCAGAACAACCTCTCTTTCAAAGAGATTCCAGTTGAAATCTTTGAATATCAGAATCGCAGACCGAGAAATAAGAGGTCCCTCTAGTCAAAGTTCTTTGGAGGAATCAATCCATTGAGGGAGCTTCTTGGGAAGTAGAAGTAGATATGTGAACCAAGTATCCTCACCTCTTCTCTGCAAATTCAAGCTCAGCCCAAGGTAATAGCTTTCCTTAAGCTTATTCAGTCTCATGATCAAATTTTACTTACAAACTTGATATTCAGTTCCATGCTCAGTTTTCATTACAAACTTGGTATCTTTACCATTACATATTCAGTCACATGTTCATGAGTTAGATCAGTCATGTATTCACGCATCAGATAAGTGTGATTAGCTTATCAGTACTCTCAGTCATGTATTCATGAGTCAGTTATATGCATTCTCATGATAAGAAACTTAGTTATCAGAAGTCCCAGTCATTCATTCATGTATCAAATAAGTCATGAAATTATACATCAGATATGCATGCTCAAAATAAATCTCAGTAAATCAGTAATGTCAATCATGTACTCAAGTTTCAGTTGTTCATGTTCCATATATACTTTATTTTATCATTTGTCCTATCTTAGTCAGTCTCATTTGAGGATGAATGTTCTCAAGGGGGATATTCTAAGATTCCACAAAATCCTAAGCTTAATTCAGTCCATTTATGCTTATTAAGGGGGTCCCATACTTAGAAAATTCTAACTAAGTTTCCAGACTTAGTCTATTTTAGCCTTTAAAAGTTTGCAATCTCATTTCACGACCTTAATATTCTTAAATGTTCTATATTTTGCTGAATTCATGATCAGGAATGTCAATAAGTGTTCCTGGACAAGTTTTGGATTTTTCAAAACTCGTTTAAACCATGTTCGGAGTCCCAAAATAGTGGACAAATAAGATCTTAGCGCGCTGCGTCGCCAATCACGTTGGTTAAAATTATCGGAGGTTTCCATAGCCAAAAGTACTGAGGCTTGGTGCGATCATGGCGCGACGCGTTAGGTATCGTATCAATGCCATTGAAGCATCGCGATGCTTATAGCATCGACTCCAAGTTTTTAGTCATTAAATGGCCTTTAAGGGTAAATAGGTTATTTTTACATGAGCCAGGTCAGCTCCAAACACGAAATCAATCCCTAAATAACCTAAATATCTCATTCTTTAATCAAGTTGCCTCAAAGTTCATCATATCTCTCAAAAGAAAGGAAACCCTAGATTCAAAATTCAAGGGCAAGGCTCAAGAATCTCTTTAAGAACCCTTAAGGATTTATGTTCTAAGGTACGTTAAATGTTCATCCTAGGGTATCCTTCCACCCTTGGAGTTCAAGAATCTCTTTTAAATTACAAGTTAGTTGATTTTATAGATCTTATGTTGGATCTAAGTTTAATCTTGATTATGATGTTAAATTGGGTTTTATATTCCATGATTCATTTCAAACCTCATGAAAACTAGTTAATTGTGGGATAATTTATATAAACTTCATGATGAATTCTTGGATTGCAAGTTCGATGTTGTATCCATGATATTGTTACATGTTAATTGATGTATGAAATACCATGCTTCCTATCTGTGTTGAACTATGACCCTCTCATGTTGAAATCCTTAAATGGTAAATTGGTTATTGTTGTCTTGATGCATTAGCATGTTGTTCATGCCCAAGTATAAGATTATGCCTCTCATTTGGTTGTAAATATGCTTAAGTTAATGAATTATACCTTGTGACCTATTGGTGATCTAAATGATGAATCCATGGTATACTCTCATGTTCAAAATGACTACCATGCTAAAGCTATGCCTTGTAGTTTTTTGATAAAATGCTCATAAGATTAGATTTTTGAAATTATGATATGTTAGAATGCATTCCTATTCATGTACAAGATTATGATTATCAAGTGTTTCATGAAATCCCTCAATAGTTGTATTATGAATTGTTGATTATGGTCATGTGTTCAAGAAGTATCATGTCCTATTAATATTCATGCTATCGAGTCCTAAGGGCACTTGTACCTAAAAATTTAGTTGTGGCCTAGAGCCAGTGTCAATTTTCATGATACTTTCAGTCAAGCCATGATTAGTAAAACTCAGTAAGTCATGTGACTCAGGAAAACTCAATAAATTTAATATCAGTCCAATAATCTCAGTAATCTTAGTACTCAGAAATCTTAGTCAGTTATTAGATCTCAGTAGTATTCCATCAGTTAATGGAAACTAGTAAACTCAGTTTATTCCAGCTAATCAGTACAATCAGTAATAGATCAGTCCAGTCCAGTCAGTGTCTATTCAGATAGGAGTAGGATTCAGCATCGAGTGAACCCAAGGATGTGAAGGCGCACTATCAGCAGAGGGTGTGTTTCTTAGAAGCAATCCTTACATTCCAGAACTATATATCCAGCATAGGCTGAGACATCAACACTTTCAGTTGAGGGTTGATGAGGTGGATTAACACTATTAGATGAAGGTCCCACCATTCTCCTTTGGGGATACTGTCAGATGAGGGTCACTCACAGCTTTTCCTTACTAGTGGTGCGGTATTGACACCCTTCTAATTAGGGTTACAAATTGGACCCTAACTAAGATATAATAGCTTATTTGGGGTATGTCGATTAGATAAATTCTCCCACAGTTTCAGTTATAGAATCAGGACTGTCAGATAGAGTCACTCAGTCTCAATAATAGAAATGAGATAGTTCTTCAGATATCAGGACTGTTAGATATAGTCACTCAGTACAGTACAGAACTCAGTATAGTATGAAACACAGCTAATTTTATCAGAATCTAGACTGTCAGATATAGGCACTCAATATCAGTTATCTCAATTATCAGTAGATCATGTTATCAGTATTCAGACTTAGTAGTAAGTATTACCAATTATTCAATTTCAGTTACTTATCCATGCATGTATTCTCACATTCATGTTATACAGTTAGTTAGTATTATTCATGCATACGAATTCTTTGCATTCAGACCACCTCACTTGCATACTAGCACATTCAACCATACTAATGCATTTGTGCTATGGTGTTTTTATACCATAGGTTCAAACGTACGAACCCTAGAGCATCATAGCATTCCAATTTTAGCAGTCAGAGTCAGCAGTCCTCATCATTTGAGGATGTTATTATTTGATTATTTTATTTCTTCTATACTTAGTTTATTTTAGTAGTTTGAAGTTAGTTGGGGATATGTCCCATCAACTCCACAATTTTTAAATAGTTTAAAGGGTTTCAGACTACAGTATGGTCAAATAGTTTATTTCAGTTTTGGGTATTTTTATACCCCATTCAAATATTATTTTATCAGATATGTTATAGTTTTGAACCTTACAGGCTTACAGCTTATATTTTACACTTATACAATATATCATGTAGTTCTCAATTACAGATATCAGTCATGGGTTAGGTTTTGGTCCTTCGGGGTAATGGGCACTGTGTAGAATTTTAGGTACCAGACTTGAGGCATTATAGACACCCTTCCAGCTGGGGTTATAGGTTGAACCTCACTAGTTCAGATTCTGGGCATATCGGCTAGATGACTACCTCCCACAGTTTTAGTTTCAATCTTAGTCTTTAGAATAGGACTCAGATCATTAGTATAGAAATCAAGACTGTTAGATAGAGTCACTCAAACTTGTAAAGAACTTAAAGAGTTCCATAGATTCAGAGATCACCCGCTAGATAGGCTTGATCTCAAAATTAGTTAATTATTTTCATTATCAGTAGATTCAAAGATCACCAGGTAGAAAGGACTAATCTCAAATTCAGTCAATTAGTATCAGTATCAGTAGATTCAAAGATCACTGACTAGATAGGCCTGATCTCAGATATCAGTATTAGCAAACTCAGTTATCAGAAATCCAGTTATTAGAATCCAGTATTCAGTGTTACTACGATTTCATTTATAGTTGATGTACTTATGCATGTATCCCCATACAGTAGTCTCATGTTATTTAGTTAGCATTGTTTATACATGTGAACCCTTGCAGTCAGCCTTACCTCATCTAGAATACCTGTACATCTTTATGTACTAACCCATACCTTTCTCTTTCATTATGGTATCTTATACCATAGGTTCAAAAGTACAGGATCTAGAGCACCCTTAGTAGTTCAGACTCATCTAGCAGTAGTAGACTTAGCAATGAGTCCTTATTATTCAAGGATGTTCCTTATTTTGTCATTACATTAGATTTAGTATTTTTCGTAGACGGAGTTAGTTGGGAGATTGTCCCATCCACTCCTTATTCAAATAGTTTAGAATCTTTTCAAACTAGATGTTTAGACAAACTAGAGTATTTTTATTCAGATGTTCAATTTTGATATTTTGATACTTTATTCAGTTTTATTTAAGTATTGAACCTTATGGCAAGTTTTCGCTAGTTTTTCTATATTTTAATATTATATTATTTAGTGCTCAGTTACAGATATCAGTCATAGGTTAGCTCATGGTCCTTAAGGATTATGAGCACTGTGTAGCATTTGGGGTTCCATACTCGAGGCATTACAAACTTGGTATTAGAGCCTAAGGTTCAACAGTGTCCCAAGAAGTCTGAAAAGCCGCATCTAGTATATTCTTGTACATGGGTGTGTTGCGCACTATATTTATGTACAGGTGTCTATGAGATGTTTTAGGAACAGTTTCCCTTCTTTCAGTATTCCTATCATGCGAGTGAAAATGAGCTCAAGTTAAACTCTCAGTCTAATCTATTTCTTCTTTTTGTTTACAAAAAATGCCTCCTCGTAGAGCCAATACCATAGAAATAATAACTAGCCACCTCAACCCGCAGATCCTCTAAATGAGAATGTGTTATATGTAGAGTTTTGAGAAGCTTTCCAGGTGATAGCCCAAGCTGTGACTACTAATGTTTAGGGAACCATCAGGCTACAGCTCTACCTCAACAAGATGGGGATTTAGTTGCAGCCAGAATCCAAGATTTTATGAGAATGAACCCATCAAAATTCTTTATAAAATCGATATCAGTTACTTTTGCACATTCATTGATGCATTCATGAGTCAGTCCAGTTAGTTATTCATGCATCAGATACACATGCTCAGTATGAAATCTCAGTATATTAGTAGTTCCAGTCATATAGACTTGTTTCAGATGTTCATGTCCAGTAAGAAAGTTCAGTCTCCCAGTATTCTCAGCTTAGTCAGTCCCATTCGAGGATGAATATGCCCAAGGGGGGGATATTGTAACACCCCACAAAATCCTACGCTTAATTCGGTCCATTAGTGCTTGCCCAAGGGGTCCCAGACTTAGAAAATTCTAGATAAGTTTCTAGACTTAGTTTATTTTTATTCTTCGAAAGCTTGTGTTCTTATTTTGTGGCCTTTATATCCATAAATTATTGATATTTAAGTTAATCCATGATCAAGAATGTCAATAGGAGTTCTCAGATGAGTTTTGGATTTTTTGGACCTTATTTAGACCAAGTTCTAGTGTCCAAAATAGTGAATCGACGTGATGTTAGCGTGTCACATCGTCCATCACATTGATATTTTAAATGTTCCTCAGCTCAGGGCAATTTTTAGAGAGCCAATGCGATGTTAACATGGCGCATTGTCTATGTCGTTGATTCCAATGATGTGGTGCGTCGACCAGCATGTCGACCAGTGCATCGGCACCCAGTTTTAGTCATTAAAATAGTCGTGACTCCAGGGTTATTTCAGTCTTTCTCCCACCCCTATAAAGCCCTATAACACGAGATTCATCCCTATTTTCACAAAAATATACTTTTTTTCTCAAATTCTCTCAAGAACAAGTATTAGGGTTCTCAATTCAAGACTCAATTCTCCAAGGTTTCACCGTCAATCTTCTTCAAATCAAGAACCAAGGTATGCTAGATGTTGATTCATGGGTCCCTTTCACCTATGAAACTCAAGAATCCTTTTTGAAGTGTAAAGATTTTGTATTTATGATTTTCATGATTATAATTGAATTGAAGTTCATGTTTTTATTATTGTTCGGTTTTAATTCATGTTTTAGATTACAAGTTGCAATATCCGACCCTAGTATGAGATGATTTGCATGATATTCATGATAAACCCTTCAAATTGTAAGTGCATTAATGTATCCATGATAATTAGATATGTTTGGTTGTTGTATGATCAAAACATGATCCTTGTATGTTTGATAAAAAGCTTATGTGAAGAAAATAGTGTAATCATAGCATGTTGACAAGAAATCCCATTATGTACTAGTTAATGCAAGCTGAGTGTTTGTTGAAAGGCTTTAGTGGGTGAATTATGAGACATTAGTATGCATGCCTATACATCTACAAGTTTATGGCCTCAAATACTTGAAAGGATGCTTCAGTGATTGTATTGCGAATGATAGACGATTGCCATGTTATTCAAGAATTGTTATGCTTTACTTTTATGTTATCGAGTCCTGGGCGTATTTAATACCCAAAAATTTAGTTGTGTACCTAGAGCTAGTGTCATTTATAGTGATCTCAGTGACGTCACAATCAGTAGTATTCTCAGTCAGTTACTGTATTCCATAGAACTCCATCAGCTTTATGACTTAGGAAAGTTCAGTAATCTCAGTAACATCCCAGACCAATTCAATAATCAATTCAGACCTCAGTAGCATTCAGTCAGCTAATAGAACTCAGTAGTATTCTGCCAGTCAATAAAACTCAGTGAACCCATCTCAACTCAGATAATCAGTACGATCAGTAAAAAATTCAGCTCAGTTTAGTACAGTCTAAGAATCAGATCAGTGTTTATTCAGTTAGGAGTAGAATTCAGCTCTGAGTAAGGGAAAGGATGACGGCTTTCTTGTTAGTTAGGAAGAGTCACTAGTAGCAGTCCCTGTACTCCAGAAATACATAGCCAGCACAGGATGAGGAGTCTCCCATTTTATTAAGGCTTGACTACCTCCCAGAAGTCATCCGTTAGATTAGGCTTGGCTCCGCCCAGGTGTCACCTGTTAGATAAGGCTTGGCATCCTGGTCTTAGAAGTTTTCTTTACCCGTGGCATGGTATTGACAACCTTCCAACTGGGATTATAGATTAGACCCTACTAGTTCAAATTTGGGGCATGTCGGTTAGATGACTACCTCCCATAGTTTCAGTTTCAGTCTCAGTCTTTAAAATAAAACTCATATCAGTATTACAGAAATTAGGACTATTAGATACAGCCACTCAAACTTGTAAAGAACTTAAAGAGTCCTATAGATTCAGACATCACCCGCTATAAAGGCTTGATCTCAAAATTAGTCAATTATGTTCATTATCAGTAGATTCAGAGATCACCCACTAGACAGGACTGATCTCAGCTTCATTCAATTAGTATCAGTATCAGTAGATTCAGAGCTCACCCGCTAGATAGGCTTGATCTCAACCATTAGTATTAGTAGACTCAGTTATCAAAAATCCAGTTATTAGAATCCAGTATTCAGTGTTACTACAATTTCAATAATAGTTTATGTACTCATGCATGTATCCCCATACAGTAGTCTCATGTTATTTAGTCAGTATTGTTCATGCATGTGAACCCTTACATTCAGCCTTACCTCATCTAGCGTACCAGTACATTCTCACGTACTGATGCATATTTTTCTCTTTCTCTATGGTGTCTTATACCCTATGTTCATTACATTAGATCATACCACTACCCACCTAGGTATTATGGCAAATACCTTTTATCATCCTAACATGCTTAATATCTACTAGAAGGTATCTCTTATAGTAACCAACTTTGATGTATCAATCCAAAGAATAGTAGTCAACCCATTCACAAATAGTGAAACCCACTCTCTCTCTCTGTGTATGTTGAAATACTCAACAACGCATAATTAAATAGGATATGAAACGATTTTTATACTCAATAATAGTTATCGAACCCTAACCCGAAAGCATCAAAGTTATCTTTTAACCTTTCTCTCAAGTTGTGTGGTACGTATTTATCATGAAATGCCTCAAAAAATACTGTCCAAGAAATGGAAGGTGAACGTACCCACCTATAACCAAGATAATAACTCCACCACTACTTCCCCACTCTAAGCAACTGAAGATAGTATAATCTACACCATAAGACTCAACTAAACTAAGGTTATAGAACCTCTCCTAAAAGCCAAACAAAAACTCATATGCATCCACCTTAGGTACAACACCAAACTTGGAAAGAACCAATCTCACAAACCTATTAAACATTTCTTCCTCATTAACTGTCATCACTTGTCTAGACACTAGCAGTGGAGCAACTGTAATTACCCTTCCGATCAATTTTTATAGTTCCACTTACTTCTGTTATTAAGGCTTCTCCATAGCTAACCAAAGTAATTTATGACTAGGACCAACTTTTTATTTACTGGGCCATTTATTTGGTTTTTAGAGCCAATTCCCTTAAGTCTTTGTTGGTTCTAAATAGCCACCGAGTGAAAATTTTAGTGAAATAATCTCGGATGTAAATTTTGATTTTGTCGATAGACCAAAATATCAATTTTAGGCTAGGTATACCTTTGATTTGGGTCTCAATGCACTCGAGCTCATTTTGATCTATTGGTCAAAAAGTTGGAAAATCAATATACGGGTGTGGGACCCATATTTGATAGAAACAACCTAAGATGGAAAATCCAAATTTACCATCATATTTTGAATGTTGATTTTAGGCTAGGGACCCTTGGTTTAGGTCCTAAGGCTTCCAAACTTATTTTGGCCTATTGAGCAAATTTTATGAGAAATAGAACTATAGGTGTAGGCCCTAGTTTTTGGCAAAACAGCCCCAATTTTGTCAAAATGATATTGGATCTAAGTTTTGATGATTCCAAAGGATTTGAAATATGGTTTACACTTAAATTTCACTATTGAATCACGTAATTGGGGTTCTGAATGAGTTTCGAGGGTCGAAAATAAGTTTTTCAACTTTGTTGTCATCTGGTGCACAAGGGGGATACCGCGATTGCGAAAAATAGTGTGGTGATCATGATAGCATGATGAAGGACCATAGGATTGCTATAGCGACATCTTCTTGCCTGTAGGGGCTATATATACACCCCAAGACGCATTTGGGGTATTTTTCCCTCATCATTTAGACCTTGAAACCCCAAAGTGCATTTAATAACTCAAAATTGATCATTTTGGATGACTTGGGAGATATCTAAAAATCTATTTTCATGATTTTCACCCTAATTAAAGTAATATTTCATCACTTTATTAATGAATTTCTTAGTTTTTAACCCAAAACCCTAATTTATCTTAGGTCTTGATTTTAGCCAAAAATTCTCTTTATTTTCGCCCATTTCTTAAGGGTTATGTTCCTTGTTCATGTATGAATATTGTGTTGATCTTGAAAATGTATTTTTCATAAGTGGGATCCAGTTGGGATTTTCGGTGTAGTTTTTAGGCCTGATAAATAATAGTGCAATATGAGTATTGTTAGAAAGGTATTGATGAGTAGATTAGGATTTTGATAATATGATGGTATTTTGGGATTGTGAAGTGAAGATGGACATTGGTGAACAATTTGATGTTTTATGGTTCGACCTTGAGGCAGGCTTTTTCCTACTCTTCTTCAAAGATGATATGTGTTATATTTAGCATATGAATATGAATGTTAGTCTTGATTATAAGTAGAATAATTTATCCTTTATTATTAATGTTTGGGGATTAGATGAGAGTTTTAGACACGTAAGGTGGTATGTTTGTAACCCTTTCAGAATCCTATTACCTTTTCACTAGATTGAGCTAATTTGTAGCATAGATATGTGGTTTTAGTGTTGGAATCATGGTTAGTATAATTAACCTTAGTTGGGATATTCTATTGATCTTGAAACTATAATTTGGGTACAATTGGCATAAATGCCCATGTTTCTAGACGAAGTTCCTATCTTAGAATTGGTTACGGCTTCCTTGACATCTTGAAGTTGAACTAGATAACTTAGCCCAATTTGGAGCATAGTTTGCCTAATTATGAAAATTGAGGATTAGAAGTTGGTTCATCCAGCCCTTGTGGACTTTGTTGTGGACATTAGGCCTAGTTGAGACTAATGAGCCTTAGAATGAGATTTTCTTGGTAAATTGATAAATTGTGATGACTTTCCTCGTATTATAATTAATGGACTATAGAGATATTATTCCCTCTTAATTATGATATTTGGCCCAAAGATATGATTTTCCTCTTAGTTACGATTATTGAGCCTATAGAGATAATTTTTCTCTTAATTATGATATTTGGCCCATAGAGATTATTTTCCTCTTAGTTATGATTATTGGTCCCATTGAGATGATTTTCCTCTTAGTATGATTATTGGGCCCATAGAGATGATTTTCCTCTTAGTTATGATTACTAGGTCTATAGAGATGATTTTTTCTCTTAGTTATGATTATTGGGCCTATAGAGATTATTTTCCTCTTAGTTATTGGGCCTATAGAGATGATATTCCTCTTAGATATGATAACTAGTTGAGAGAGGTGATATTCTTCATAGTCATGATGTATGAAATATGTCTTATAGATGTCATATGCTTATCGGTATTATGCCTCCTAGATGTGAGATGCCTCCTATATGTGATATGATTATAGATATGCTGCTGCTTATAAATATGATTGTCGATATGATATCGGTATATGTATATGTGCCTAAGGGCGTGATTATAAGGTTGTAACTATTTCAGACATATTATTTGGACAAGGGCAGTGTTATGCTATCAAATGGACATTCAAGAAGTAATTATCCTTATAAAGGATACAGTTGTAGTTTATGAATATACATATATATGTTTATATACACATCTCTTCGGTATGGGACAAAGGGAGATGCGGTATATGGCTTTCGACTTTATTGACTTAGATACTGGTGATGGCATGCATAGATTCGATACATTCATGAATATTATATCGGTATTTTATGATTGTTCTTCCTAAATAAGGTTTGAAACCCACTTTTTACCTTAAAATGGATTTATTCACAATGATAATTTCATAACTTAATAGATAACTTAAATATATGAAAAAGGTTACTAATGATGTTTTAAGAATTTGACTGAGATAGATTTTGGTCCATGACTTTACACTATTATTTACTCTTATCATGAGATATTATGACCCTTTTAATATTTTTATAATGATTTAGTCCTGAAGATCATTCTGAGCAACAAACTTTTGAATTTACACTCTTTTATCCATGGATTGAGTTCGTACATCTATTATACATCTATATATATGTATTGATGATTAGTATCACATATATACTCGATTTGAGTCTGGAGGATACTATTGTGATAATATATATATTCCTGATTCAAGTCCAGAAGATACTCTTATGAAGATATATATACCTAATTTGAGTCTGGAGAATACTGTTGTGATGGCATATGTACTCGATTCTAGTCTGGTGGATATTGTGATGATATATTGATACCTGGCAAGGCTAGAGGTTGATTTAAGACTATGATGATGGTTATAATGATGAGATTGTGATTTTGATTGTTTACCTTGCATTCATTATTGCATGTGCATCTTCTATCACCAGTATGTATCAATGTTTATTGCATAGATATAGGTGATGACTATGCCTTGTGTTGTTGTCTGATGATTGAACCATCCGAGTCTAGGGCGGTGGGGGGACGCATAAGCTCGGCTAGGTATTTGGTAGTTCAGAGTAGCTGGTTATTTGTGCTGTTATTGATATTGTTAATATCATTATTATGATTATTATTATGGCTAGTTTATGCCAGATTAGTTATTAATTCAGTATTGAGATTTGAGGTATGTTTCTGGCCTCTTCTATCTTACGATTGCATTACTATGCATAATTATATCATGTCTAGCCATGTGGATTAGAAACTCTGAGTATGATATTATTAATTCCTGATAAGATTATAATGAGTTCTTAAAATAAAGACATGATGATTTAGGTTATACTTTGAGTTGACCTTATATTTATATGTATATGTATATATACTGAGCTATACATAGCCTTGGTACTACCATATATCCCTTATTCATTTGTTTATATTGTATATTCATTTCTTGGTCTTGTAAATTGTTATCTACCCTTTTTTCACCCTTTATTCATATATTGGCCTGGGATATACGGTATAGTATTGAGCTTTACGAATTTGGACATGAATAGGATAGTTCATCCTTTGATAATTCCTATGCCTTATTATGTTCGTCTCTTGGACATAACTAGAATAGGTTATCCTTATTATCTCGTTAACCTGTTATATGATTTATGGACTCTTGGGTGTAGTTTCTATTCTATTCATATATTGTATATATCTATTTTATCATTGGAGCTCAGTTGGTAGCTTCCTACTAAGTACCATTCATTTGGTACTCATACTACACTTTTGCAGCCTACAAATCATAGTATGGGTTATTGTTGTTGATGTGTGTATCATGCAGAGAAGCTATGGTTTAGAGACTAAGAGTGAGCTCCTGAATTGGGAGCATTACTTATCTCTCTCTTATGTATTAGACTAGTATCTATAGTGTATTCAAAGTAACTTATATCAATATAATTTATTTTATCTATTTCACTTTTGTACCTTTATTATATTAGAAGATCTTGTACTGATACCACTAGGTTTTGGGACTTCTATTGATCTTTGTTTCATGTATTCCATATTTTTTCCTTATATTATTGAGTTGTTTATTACTAGCCATTCTGGACTATAGGTTTGGCTTGCCTATTGTTGATTATGGTAGGCGCCATCATGACCTTAGAAATTGGGTCATGACAAATTAGTATTAGAGCCTAGATTTTACCGGTGTATTTGTATAGGATCTAAATGTTTAGTAGAGTCCTGCAGATTAGTGCAGAGACGTTCATAACCTATCGTTGGAAGGCTATAGGGACATTTTAGAAAATTTACTTCTTGAATTCTTATCACGTGTTTGCATGTCCTTGAACCTCGAACGTATTTTTTAACTCTATTTTATCTATGAAGGATGATGTGATGTTGTAGACAGATGCAAATAAGACTTCAATATATGTTTCTAGAATTTTAGCGCAGCGTTGGACTATAGAAATAGAGATGGATATTTATTATCTTTAGTAGCAGCCAAAAAGGATTTGGGCCATCTTAGGCTCCAGTAAATCTCATGACTACTTTAACCTCCGAGATACGGCACTAGTAATTCGAGTTATGTTGCAGATTTCTCCCATCCATGAATGACATTCGAGTTATCAAGTAATTCTCATACCATATTTAGGTCTATTGGTGTTCATCAGGGTTCTTTATTAGTTTCTGAGTATGAGATTTGATATCTTGAGTAGGCCAGACTTATTCCTATATTATATCCTTATGAGTTGGATATTGGTGCATTGGATGTATTAGAGGATTAGTATTGTCACCCATTTGGCATCGAAGCACTTGATAGCAGTAAAATACTTATTCCTTTAGATTGTTGATTATGAGGGGACCATAGAGAGCATGTATAGAGACTTATGGAAATAGCGGCAAGAGGTATGCCATCAATTTAGTGTTATTGGTATTTTATTTGAGAGTGAAAATCCTTCTAATAGAGTTCAGCTTTACCTACAACCCATCAGCTCTACGCAGATAATATTCTAACTATAAGTATTTCTTAGATTACTCGTGATGATTATAGTAGGCAGAGTCCCCTTCAGACTTGTAGAGTTTGGTGTGGATCTTTGGGCTATAGAGACCATTCTGGATTACAAAGGGCATTATCTCAAAGTATTCCAGGATCTTATTTTGGTTATGTTATGATGAGACACTGTTTCAGAGAGTTCCCTAGATATGAGATAGTTGATCATCTAGATTTAGCATGTATTTCCCTGCCAACCTAGAGTTCCTGAGATAGGCTATGATTGTGGAAAAATGGGCATAATTCTAGAGTTTGCTCTCAGTGTTAGTTGGATAGCCATTTGGGCTTAGTTTATGTTGCTCGCCAATGATTTTTGATCTAGAGAGTATCTCTAACATGGGATTATAGTCATTTAGCTCATTCACATCAGCCTCATAATGATTATGACGTCTTTAATTAGAAATTGTATGTGTGGCACCTCAGTCAATGATCTAGTCTATGGACTCATTTACATTTATTCTCCCTATAACCATTAGGCATGCGATTATGAATTTCCCCGTGAAGGTGTGCTTTTATTTCCTGCATTTATCGGTTATTATATTATTAGAGTCTTCGTACCCATTTATGAATATATGCCTTGATGAGTTCATATTGACTATTGTGTGTCTTGTTATTGAATTCATGATTATGTGACTACTCCGTGGTTTATTCCTCGTAGTAATGGATAGAGTAGATTTGTATGGATATTTTCCCCTATACATGTTTTGGGTTTGAGTCCTGTTTATCTTAGCACATTAGTTTTATTGTGGCCCTTGAGTAGTACATGATATTGATGTTCATTTTGGTACCACCTGTTCAGTATGTTATGTTGATATTGATATTGCTATTTCCAGTGCAACCACTGCTTGAGATTAATTAATATTATTTGATATTATTACTTGATGTTATTACTTAATGAATTTGATCCCTGTTGGGTAGCAGTATAGACTAGTGTTATCTGGTTAGAATTTTATTTTCTTGTGCTATTATTCGGTGGCTTAAGTAGATATAGCTCGATTTGATAATTTCTTTCCCCTAGTGCAACGAGGTTGACTATGTTCCCTCTTGGTTAGATGCATTAGATTTATTCGGGGATGTATTGTGATATAGAAGGTAGGTTGACCTTCTATGGCTCTGGTATGACTCTAGGGTCAGCGATTTACTTGTATCACTTATTTTTTAGATTAGGATACTTAGACTTGCATTCTAGGTTGCAGAATTTTGAGGCCCGTTCTTCGTTTATGGCTATTTTGTTGCTCGATAGTGATTTTGATATTGGTATGGAGATATTGTGGATTCATCTCTTAAATTATTGGGATCGTTCCCTTGCTATGGTTTGCCCTTGTTATCAGTATGGAGATTGGATGCTCCTTTACTGTGATATGGTTTTTCCTTAAGTGGAGTTAGAGAATTAGAGATAGATGGCCTATACTGTGCTTGGTTCTTAGTTAAAAAATTAGAAATTCTTTATCCTGAGCTATTTGATTTTTGGGTGGTGGTCTTGACATCAACCTTGATTTCGAGACTAGTATTTTTTTTCTTCGATGATGTAATTCATGGTTAGATTGAGTTATGGATGTCCTACATGGGTAGATTTAGGAAATCCCTATATTAGAGTTTGTACAGCCTAATGAGTCTTGGTAGAGTGTTTATCCTAGATGATAGGTGGCTATGGTGATTCTTTGTTGAGATGGAGTGTGAGATTTATTAGTTATTGACTAATGTTGCATTTATCCGTGGTTGCCTATTCGGTCTTCTCGACTTTGGATGGATTATACTTGCTAAGTGTTCAAATATTAGCCCATGGACCCGGTATTGCTTCTTTTAGTTTTGACCACGAGTCATCAGCTTTCCTTGGAAATTTTGGATAATATACTCAGTAGGAGTAATATACTCGAGTTGGATTCAGTATGAATTCATTATCGGTTGATGAGATATCCTAGAATAGAATGTTCAGTGATGAGTAGCTATGCATTTATCCCTTGAATTTCAATTTGACTATCATTCGTATTAGTTGTAGTAATGGCATAGATTAAATTCATTGATTATCTCTATTTATGTGCCCATACAGCACCTTATGGGATTATTCTCATGTTCACTGTATGGACTTTTAGCGGATCATCTTCAATTCTTCGAGTTCTCTGTGATGAGAGAGCGCGGATGAGACTCAAGTGATTTTTCCTCCTGGTTTGGAGAGGATAGCAGGTGTGGTATGGTAAGGAAGTGTATATTTTGATTTGGATTCAGTGGAATGACTCATGACTTGGGTTGGTTTTGGTTTGGATAAGCCTTTGACTAATTTATGTGGGTATCGAGATGGTATCTGTATGATGTGGTTCAATTTGTATGCATCAGACTTTTTGGTTCAGTTGGAGACCAGTTAGTGGTTGAAGTTACATTTTGGTTGTTTGGAAGTAAAGTAAGAGTGCTAGTTAAAAAAGGGATACCTATGGAAAAATCCTTTAGAAGTGTTTTCTCTTCGTTGAGGTTATCTGGGAAGTCATGCTCTAGGCATGCAAGCCCAACCTGATCCCTTCGAGCTTTTGAGATTCTTTCTATCCATTGACTTTTGGGGACGAAAGTCCTTTTAGTAGTGGATATTGTAATGACCCTGTCGGTCATTTTTCATATTTCTACTTATTTCCGCCGTTAGGGCTTCGTCATAGCTTCCCCAAGTCATTTATGACTTGCTGGGACCAACGGTTCAGTTAATGGGCAGTTTATTTGGGTTTTAGAGCCAATTCCCAGTTTTGAAGTCTTTGTTGATTCTAAATGGCCATCGGGCGGAAACTTCAGAGAAAAGATCACGGATGTAAATTCCAATTACGCCAGCAAATCCAAAATATCAATTTTAGGCTATGTAGATAATATTTCCCAAAGGACACCTCCTTAGAAGGATAAAGCGTTCGTTGTCAAATATAGTAACTCAACTAGGTTGGGGTCGATCCCACAGGAAATAGGCTGAAAATATGTCTCGAACTTGTTGAAATCACCGGGCAATGCGTAAAAGTAAAAGAGGGGATTTGCTGAAATATTAAAAGAGAAAAGAATTGGTTTCTCTTGGTTGTAAACAATATAAGACGAACACTAGGCCTGTGTTCCCTCTTGCTTCTTAACTCCACAGATTTATCGTGCATTGTCAAACTATTCCAATGTCTTGCATACAGAATCTGACAAGTTATGTATCACCAACTGTCTTGTGGACTTATTGACAAATCTCACTCTTTACCTTATGAGTCTCAGAGTGTCGCATTACTAGCCCTTGCCCTGGATCCTAGATTAACTATTACCTTTTGAGTCTCAAGTTAATTAGATGAAAAGGTAGGAATTATTTGATGGAAGGGGGTCTCAAATTACTATTGAGATGTCATTTCCCAATCTCTACCTCCCTTTTGAAGCAAGTAGTGAATACAATCGGTTCATAACGTTGGCCACCGCTATGAAATCAATTTAACTAAAGATAATCACAATACATGCAAGAATCTTTATCTAGAATGACTTAGCACTTCTTTTACTTCGTTAATCTGCAAGGATTCCCACAACCCTAGCTAAGAGAATTAGTTGTTCATAGTTATGAGATCAATCATGGAATCCACAGACAAAATTACAAAATCAATTTCAAAATAATGAAAGAATAAATCCTAAAGTTTTAAATTGAATAACAAACCAAGAACAAACAAGGAATAATCAGAGTATAGGATAGCCCCCAAGGGCTTATCCCTAAATATATGAATAATCAATATATGAATGAGAATAATTATACAAAGTCTAAAGTGAATTTATAGATTACAAGAAACCCTAGAAATCAAATCTTAAATAAAATAGGAAAACCCTAAAAATCAAATCCTAAATAAAATAGGAGAACTTAATTACCCATACATAATAGGACTTAAAACATCATAGGAGTGTAATTAGAATACATTGAAACCCTAGGAACAAATCCTAATTAAATGGAATATGTAAACTAAGTCGGCCAAACTTACGACTAGTATGGTCTACTCGTAAGTTCTCTGTCACGATCCAAATCGGGGCCCTGGCCGTGATGAGTATTTCGAACCATAAAGGCCCGAAACACCCCTATCTATCTCGTAATCATGCACATGACTTATATGACAAAAGAAATGCGGAAGATACACAATATAACGGAAACATGGTAAAGAATCATATGAAAACAGTAATGGGGAATAATGTCCCACAATTCTCAATCAACATCTTGAAAACGTCGGCGAAATCTCTACTACATGACTGAAACAAACAACTATCAGAAAACTGGGACAAGGCCCCCAGTAGACGCAAAACTACTAAATTATAAATGAACTGACAGACATCAGGCCTTCCAAAATATAGAAGGCTCACTACTTGACTCTGCAAATCTGTCGGAAGAGATCTACTGGTTATCTGGAACTCTAGACTGCCTCCGAACATGGGAGGGAAGGGGACAAATACAAAAAAAACTGGTACCCAGAGAAATCAAAACAAAATATAGGTGAGAGCCAGTATAAAACAGTTTTGTATCAAATCATTTGAAAACACATGGCCATAATGTACTAGGTTTCAACAACAATGTAATGCAGCTGAGCTAGGTGGAATACCCTGCATATAACATTTACGCCAACTGTCAAACCTCGGTTGCCTCCAAGATTAGAGTATAAGTGAGGGGAAGACACACAAGATCACACAGCAGGGTGTCTCGACCCAATAAAGTATGGTAGTGCACAAGATCACAAAGCAGGGCTCCTAACCATAGTCCCAATTTGGGAATGACATAAAGTCAGGTAAACAAGATCACTTAGCCTAGTACCAAATTCTCATGTCGGCAAACACGGTTTACAGTGATGAGCCCTTACACTCAAACGCCTTCTTCGGGCATCCACCTATCTTGTATAAAATCAATGCATTCAACTCCATTTAATTCAACCACATATCTTATTCTGTAGGGTATCGTCATACCCGTCTTGCAAGCCATCAATATCACATCATTACTTTATGAAACCATTATATTCATCATACTTCAACATAATAACCCTCTCCTTGCAAGTCAAAAATCATATCCACTTTCAAAATAATTCATGCCATGCTTGTCAAGATGATTTCTAACAATTCACATCATATGAAAAATCAAAATAATTTCATATCAAGAGAGGGGTTTCATATAATTGATGGTCTCAAGTTAACATCTTTTGAATCACAAGCATATACATATATAATATATCAAATCACTTCGAAAATTGGCCTAAAGACCAAATCAATATCATAAAGATGCTTAAAATATATTTATATTCATAATTTCAAAACCCCCATTTTTAAATGAATTTTTTTAAGTCCATGAGATTTTTCAGATAACCCCACATGCCTCTATATGCGAAAATAATAGGTGCTTCTTGAAGCTTACGATCTGGGGATTCCAAATCTCCAGTTTGTTTTGAATTCCCATGGTTGAATCTTGAGTTACTAGAGATAATTGGATTAGAATTATAGGGAGGAAACCCTAATTCTTGAAATGAAAGAGAGAAAAAAACAAGATTTTTCCCTTTACTAGGACATATATAGAGGGTAGGAATGGGTTGAAAAGACCAAAATACCCTTAAGTAAAATTCTGAAACTAGAGCCCCATTTTTGGCCCCAGGGCGACGCGAAGCTTGGGAAAAATGCTAATTATTGAGACTTGGAAATTTGGTGCGAAGCGAGACTATCGTGGAGGCTTGATGGAAATTGACGAGTGCCATTTTGGCCTTTGGCGCGACGCGCCATGCACTGAAATGGCATTCATCTTACAGCTGAAACTTAAAATAGCCATAACTCTTTACCCGGTTATCGAATTTCAACAAATCTTATATCGTTGGAAATTTTATTCAATTATATACAATTTGGTATATAGTAGGCCACCCATTTCATCATATACAATGAGTTATGGTTGATTGAACTTGACCCAAGTTTTGATGCTTACTCAAACTCGAACGATTGGAAATCTTTCAAATCGTCCTTGAGTTAGGGGACTTCTATGATCTTAATTTATGCTCAAAACACTAAATTTGCATTGGATTTATGGATTTTGTAACCTTTATGAGAAGAAATGATGGTCTACGTTCTCACCCAAAAATGCGGGGTGTTACATTATGTCCCCCTTGGGATCATTCGCCCTCGAATGATGGGCAGAGACTTTGAAGCTTTAAAATAAGAATCTATGCATGCAACTGAATGGGGGTATCTCCCCCTTGGGACACTATGTCCTTCTATGGATTCTCAAATGACTAAGATACTCGGAAAAATTGATGCGATGCACTAGGCACTTACGAATTGAATCATAGCTGAACATCTGGAATCTGAATCTAGTACATGAAGCATGAACTGAGCTATACTCATAACTAATAGTATACTCTATCTTGGAATAGTAACATATCTGAGATTTTTGGGTAGCATGATTAAATGAAAAGACGAAAAAACAAGTCATGTGAATCTGACGGCCAAACTGATTTGCTGGACACAAGACTGAACTATACTGGAAACTCATACTCCATCTGTAGTATCTTATCAACACTCTTCCTTACGAAGTCCTGGTAGCATTAGATAGCAAAAGATTTGGGCATGAGTCACACAAGACATCCGACTATAGGATCCCAACATTGACATTACTCTGCAGCCTGGAATATAGACATATAACTCATAAATCAGAATGGAATTGCCAGGCCTTCGGCAATACAAATTTTTAAATACCATATTCATTCTATTCAACTTATAATTATCATATGGGCATTGATAAATCTTTCTACTAATGTTTATAGTAGCTTAAATCCTTTCACTGCGATCACACCTAATTCCAAGTCACAAAAATACATCATGTCATACCACGCTATTATTCTAAACCATATGATGCAACCTTCTATATCTCTTTTAACTATCACAACCTAAGCATAACATGCCTTACCACTTCAATGGCTACTCTGAATTCTTACTATAAAGTCGCTAGCGCCTATAGCGTTCCTTTACAAAAATCCTAACATGCCATTCAAGCCTATCTTTATAACCACATATGAACTTCAAAGCAAACACTCATAAGGACATGCTCCGCATATTCCCTAAACCACTGTCAATATCACTCCCAGGTGCTACCTTAAAAAATATATGCACACACAAATTTCCACTAACCATCACATATATCACAGACTTAGCACCAAAAATTACTTCACACTCATGGCCTTATCTAAATAAGTATACAATGATCTTTTATCAATAGGAAGCATTTACTAAATGCCACTATCATTACATAAGGAGGGTATTATGCGAGACTTGGCACTTAACTGAGGCCTGAGGAATAGCAAAACAACATCAGGGATTCATCAAAGTGATCTGAGTTGAGAGTACACCCGTCTCAAAGCTGAATCTTGCCAATCATTTGGTGTATAGCATGAGTTATGGGAACTGAGCACACTATAAAGCGTAAGTACATGAGTCATGAGCTGCATAACCTCAATTTAGAGTTCATAACTTATGGAATGTGATCCCGACTATTGAATAAATTAGAATTTCTCATTTAGGAACTGGAAGAGCACATGATTCTCTATCGTATGCATGAACATAAACTATGATCATGGAACTATAATGTAAGGCATGAGTCGGCATTGGGGTAACTGAAAAACACTGAGATAAGAATGGGTGGAGTCTCACCCTCACTTTTTGATGCTCTATATCATACTGACATTACTACTAGAATCTGAGAGTCTGACTCAGTCACTTGTACTATTATCTCCTTCTTAGCATTAAGCATCATCTTAAGCTTGAGAGATCCCTTACTAGACTCTAAATAGAACTACCCTTACTGCACTCTGGGGTATGAAAAACGACAATACACGTAATTAATAGAAATTAACCCGAATGGCTATATATGGAAGTGGAAAACCCACTACTAATACCACCTTCTGAGACATACTCTATCATTCTATAGCCCCAATAGTCATAACATAATACTAGAACACTTACTTACTTCGAATCCTCATGAGTATCCCCGTAGTTGGAGTGCACACCCTCTAGCACTTCAACTCTTATTTCTAATAGCGCAAATCTCAAGGAATCAAACTTAGATTCTAACACTTAACATGCATATCACCAAGTCTTTAATGAATCACTCTACTTCTGTCATACCCTACCAATACAGCCACCTTAAAATTATATTCCTCTACTATGAGAATCAGGATCATATCAAAAAGGCTCAACACTATCAATTAAAGTTCCTTAGCTTGGCTATTTAGAATACCATATACTATCTAACTAATCCTTTTCCCACCTAGCAACTCAATGGTACCACTATCCACACACAGCATATAATAGCCTTAGAATAAATACCGCAGCTTTAAACCACCCTAGGCATACTTCTACATCATACATACACCGTCATACTTCATTACGAATTCAAATAAACTTAGGCACTCGCATACACTGTTCAAGCCTATAGATCACTTACCTATAACTAGTATCATTAATCAAGAAATCATCACATCCACCTTCATGGCCATCAATTGTTTCAAACTTAATGTCTAGTGCTAAACATGATTTACAACCTAACCATACACATAAATTTTTTACTTGGAAACTATGAAATCAACATCACAAAAACACTAGAGCACTAGAACTTCATAACCATAATAATCGATCATGACCTAAAGGTTTTCCTTATCATAATCCATTAGCATGTACTATTTCAGCACATCAAGCCTGCTAATTTAATCCCGCAAAACATGCATCATCAAACTCTTGCCACTATTTACCACCACACCATTTAAATTCAAGCCTATAGTTTAGTATCAATCATTTACCACCAATGAAGAATGCAACATAGTATAAATATACTAATCCATCAAATTGGGACATTCTATCCAAATATCTCAAAAATCTACTACATACCTTCTCATAAGTAGTACTAGTTTACAAATACCAATGAAAATAGGGCAAAGGGGGGTTAAAGCCTCATAATAGACATGGTCAACCTTATCCTTATATTATAACCCCGCACAATCGTATCTAATTATACTGCTTTCTCATATAACAATTACTTACCCAAGCGTACATTTACACAACCTTCAAAGTCCACAACAACCATGAGTCTATACTTATAACCTACTGGCCATTTTCATACTTCAAGCACGGACAATTCACCTTGCCTAATAACTCCTTATCTATCTTCTACTAATAAACTAACACACAAGGATGAATCACTTTATTACCAAATTTATCTCATGCAAAAAGATTCAGCTATACATATATTCAACCAACACAAGAACAACACGTTGAACGACAAATTGATAATGAATCGAAATAGGCCTCACATGGCTTGACTAGACTTTGATTTTTGTGGTTTGAACAAGAAAATGAAATGAATGACAAGGCAACTATGCTAATGAATCGAAAGAGTCCCACAAGGCTTCACTAGACTTTTTAGTTTCATCAACACGATGATAAAATATATTCAAGAAATGGAAACTTATCACATAATATTCCATAATCTGAGAATACACATCTTACTTTGTATAGATAAAAAAAATCTGAGTCAAATATTTCCCCTACAGATTATCATACAATCCACACACGCTACTATCTACCAATAGGTCATGACACCGACACTTTAAATTATACTACTATTTGGGTGGAAATATAATTCCAACACTTCTACTACACCTCTTTTCCCTTAAGCATGACATCTGCAACATAAATTTCTGAAAAAGGCCGAATATACTCAATACAGAAGGTTGAAAAGCATGATCTGGTCAAGATCAAGGTTCACACTAGAACCAATACACTCTAAAGCAATGACAGACTCTTCTCAAGTCTTTGCACAATTTTAAGATCTTATATGACGTGATCTGAAGGGACCATACCATTTAGACTCTAAAATTCTGCACTTGAATCACCCCAGTAATGTGATGGGTCTGAGAACATCAGAGTAATAAAAGAATTTAGGATGATTTTATTTTCGTAGGGATGTCACCATAGCATGAATTAGAGTATGAAGGAGGAGCATTCTGACTCTATTGCACGAACTAGAACATAAAGAAAGAGAGACATTTCTAAACGTCTTGTAGCCTCCTTCTTATTAGTGTGGCACGTTACACACCCATAAACAAGACTCTACCCAATGCAATTTCACAGACACCCTGGGACCATCAACCATGCTTTGATACCAAGTTTGTCACGACCCGAACTGGGGCCCTGGCTGTGATGAGTATTCCGAACCATAAAGGCCCAAAATACCCCTATCTGTCGGGTAATTATGTGCATAACTTATATGACAAAAAAATCCTGAAGATACATAATATAATGGAACATGGTAAAGAATCATATGAAAATAGTAATGGGGAATAATGTCCCACAATTCTCAATCAACATCTCAAAAATATCTGCGAAATCTCAACTACATGACTGAAATAAATAACTATCTAAAAACTGGGACAAGGACCCCAGTAGATCCAAAACTACTAAATGATAAATAAACTGACAGACATCAGTCCTTCCAAAATATAGAAGGCTCAACACTTGATTCTGCAAATCTGTCGAAAGAGATCTACTGGTTATCTAGACCCTTAGACTGTGCCTCCAAACCTGGGAAGGAAGGGGGTCAATACAAAAGTATTGGTACACAGATAAATCAAAAAAATATAATATATTTACAAAATATAGGTAATAGCCATTATAAAGCAGTTTCGTATCAAATCATTTAAAAACACATGGGAATAATGTAATAGTTTTCAACAACAATTTAATGCAGCTGAGCTAGGTGGAATACCCTATATATAACATTTACACCAACTGTCAAACCTCGATTGCCACCGAGATTAGAGTATAAGTGAGGAAAAGACACACAAAATCATACAATTGGGTGTCTTTACCCAATAAAGTATGGTAGTGCACAAGATCACAAAGCAGGGCTCCTAACCATAGTCCCAATTTGGGAATGACATAAAGTCAGGTACACAAGATCACTTAGCCTGGTACCAAATTCCCATGTCGACAAACAGGATTTCTAGTGATCAGCCCTTACACTCAAACGCCTTCTTCGGGCATCCACCTATCTCATATAAAATCAATGCATTCAACTCTATTTAATTCAACAACATATCTTATTCTATAGGGTATCATCATACCCGACTTGTAAGCCATTAATATCACATTATTACTTTATGCAACCATTACATTCATCATATTTCAACATAATGACCCTCTTCTTGCAAGTCAAAAATCATATCCACTTTCAAAATAGGTCATGTCATGCTTGTCAAGATGATTTCTAACAATTCACATCATATGAAAATTCAAAATAATTTTATATCAAGAGAGGGGTTTCATATAATTCATGCTCTCAAGTTAACATCTTTTGAATCACAAGCATATGCATATATAATATATCAAATCACTTCAGAAATAGGCCTAAAGACCAAATCAATATCATAAAGATGCTTAAAACATGTTTATATTCATAATTTCAAAACCCCCATTTTTAAAACATGAATTTATTAAGCCCATGAGATTTTTAAGATAACCCCACGTACCTATATATGCAAAAATAATAGGTGCTTCTTGAAGCTTATGATCTAGGGATTCCAAATCTCCAGTTTGTTTTGAATTCCCATGGTTGAATTTTGAGTTACTAGAGATAATTGGTTTGGAATTATAGGGACAAAACCCTAATTCTTAAAATAGAAGAGAGCAAAAAATGAGATTTTTCCCTTTACTAGGACATATATAGAGGGTAGGAATGGGTAGAAAATACCAAAATACCCTTGAGTGAAATTCTAAAACTGGAGCCCCATTTTTGGCCCCAGCACGACGTGGAGCTTGGAAAAAATGCCAATTAATGAGACCTGGAAGTTTGGAACGAAGAGGGACTATCGTGGAGGCTTGATGGAAATTGACGATTGCCATTTTGGCCTCTGGCACGATGCGCCATACACTGAAATGGCATTCGTCTTACAGCTGAAACTTAAAATCGCCATAACTCCTTACCCCGTTATCGGATTTTGACAAATCTTATATCGTTGGAAATCTTATTTGATTATCTATAATTTGGTATATAGTAGGCCACCCAGTTCATCATATACAATAATTTATGGTTGATTGAAGTTGACCCAAGTTTCGATGCTTACTCAAACTGAAACGTTTGGAAATCTTTCAACTCGTCCTTGAGTTAGGGGACTTTTATGATCTTAATTCATGATCAAATAGATTTCCACACTACATAATTGATCAACACACTAAATTTTCATTGGATTTATGTCTTTTATAACCTTTATGAGATAAAATGGTTTACATTCTCACCCAAAAATGTGGGGTGTTACATTCTCCTTACGAGCCGTATCCCTCTAGTTGTAGTCATTCCAGTGATCATTTGTAGGGTTCCAAGCTTCTACCGCACCACAACTTGTAGTCACTCTTTACGAGTAGTATTCAGCCTCCACTTAGCTTCTTCATCTTAGCTTTTGCTACTGCCATCTTCACGAGTAAAGCTATGAGTTGTAAGGTGATGTGATGACTCTTAAGCTAACCAGAATTTAACATTTTTAGATATTTTTGGTGACTTTAGATGCATATTAATATCACAAATAGCTCTTATATTATAGGTAAGTGAAAACATCCTTTAACGATTAAATTGTTGTGAAGAGTATAACTATTATCATGTTAAACATACCATAACTTTTTGTGTCCTTAGAATTTTTTTTCTCAAGACCCACAAGCAAATATACAATTAAATTATCTTTCCAATGATACCAATTTTTCCTTAATCCTATATCAGGATGAAAAGTTATGGCCAAAATACTGAATCATTCTCGAAACTGTCCAAGCTACGACTCGTAAGGTCTCCTTATGGGTTGTTATGAGGAAGTCGTAAGTTGGGAAGTAAAGGCTGAAAATAGGTTTCTGATTATGATTCAATCCATGACTCGTAGCCATACCTTACGAGTTGTGACCAATGTCGTTGGGACGACTTCCAGATGTTTTACAAACGATTCCCAAGGGTTTTTTGTCTTTTCTCACTCTTTTAATCCCAAAACTACATCTGATAAGTCCCACAAATGCCCAAAAATGCTCAAGTAGGTAGCCAAAAATTCTACTTGAATTTAACATCCCAAAACCTAATTTCCTGCAAAACACTCCCAAAAACACATCAAATCTAACACAATAGCCTTAATTACATGCATATTCTCATAGTTTAAGCATTGTCAGTGCTATATTCCTATAGCACATCAAGACCCTCAACTTAGAATGTTGCATGTCCTCAAGCAAAAAAACATAACAAAAAAATATGACAATGCTTAACCAAGAGAAACATAGCATACCTATGGCAGTCAATCAATAATTTTAGCTCAAAATATATTACCCTCTCCAAGTTTAATCACTTTAAAACCAACTGTGTGTATTAATGAAGCACAACAATATGACACAAAGGAATCAAGGTATGGTATTACATTATCAAGAAACAACCATGATTATCTACAAGTTACACTACACAAACAATAAGCAGCTAGCAATACAACCCATGTGCCCTCAAAATAAGGAAATCCCTTCTCACTCATATATGAAATCAAGAATGTCAATGTGGGGATAGTCAAGAGACACTCACTCTCAGAAAGAAGTTCCAATAAATGCATGTCAAATACCATAGGCTTGCCCTTATTTTCTTTACCTAAGCTTTCGGACATTTAGGTTAGGATCACTATAGGACTTTTCTTTGTCTTGTAACAAGGGCTTGGGGCTTGTATGATACGTATGGATATTTAAAGTGACTAAGCCTCCTTGGAACTACACTAACTTTTGGAGTCCACACTTAAACAATCTTTCATTTTATTCTCCCTTATTTCTCCCTTTTTATTGTAAACTATATTCAAGTTGGGTGTGGTCTTTTAGTATTTCTTTTTCTCTTTTTCAAAAATTTTCTTTTCTTTTTCTTTTTCTACCACACCCAGCCTTACTTTTTTTTCACTTATTTTACCCTTCTTCATAACCATTTTACATCACGCATTCCTATGATAGCCACCCTCAAATTAGGTGATTTAGCTGAGTTAAAGTGCACAATTTTCAAGAAGAACCAAGGCCAAAACAGGTTCACCGTAATACAAATAGAAAGGTGATGGGTGTAACCCAAAATAAGTTGTAAGGCTCAAATATCGGGATCAAAGGATACTAATTCACACATGGAAGGTCAATTAGGCTAAAAGTGGACTAATATCAAAAATGGTTGATGACCCTTTCCTAAACACTATCCTACAACCTAGCAAGAATAACCGGGAAAGTTCTGGATTTAACACACAAAGGAAACTAAGTAGCATCTCACACACACATGACACAAGAGTCAATATTACAAGCTACCACCTATCTGATTCATGCACAAGTTCGCAATGATTATTATGTCCCTAATACTAATGATATAAAATGATTTACAATAGTCGCATATATATGTATATCACACAGTTAAAAAATAGACAATTAGAGAGGTATTTATCATTTATCTCAAAAATCAACAAAAATATGTCAACTACCCTAGATACTTATTTTTCTCCCTGCTAACCGCAAAACATCACGAAATAAAACACAATATGCCTAAACATGTTGGCTCTACTAGGAACAGGACTCTGGGGAAAAGAGACATGGCAACAGAAACCCCAAGAGGACATCAAGACCTACAAGTAGCCCCACCCTCAACTTAAAATCATGTATTGTCCCCAATGCATCAAAATGCTACAGAACAAGAGAGTTAGGAACTACCTATGGCACCATAGGTGCAGAGATTTGACGCCAATCATGAATACAAATACAAATAACAAAATACCTTGGGTTTTTCTCCCAAGAAGCGCCTTATTTTATGTCGTGGAATGACAGGGCTATGTCGGGTACTAAGAATTCACCAATAAGCCTATGGATACCTTTATTACTCAAACTTCATCAAGGTAGCCCAAGAGTTGGCCTTCACATTTTTCTTTCCACTTTAAACTTTTGAAATGCACCCCTAATTATTTTTTCTGATTTCCCATTATGCTCATGGGGTAGAGGTATAAAAATAAAGGACCCAAGAAATATCATGTTTCACTTCTTGGTCCTTACACGAAGAATGTAGTTCTTTGATTTTGGCTCAGCAAATTCAAGAATATAGACATAAGTTTCCACTTCTTTGCACTCTTCTACAGTCTCGGATGGCTCAATTAAGATTTGACTATCCAAACACACTGTGGAAAATGCTTTGAATAAGGTCCAACACACCCCAACTCAGGATTTGCAGTCTTTTTTACATCTCCATATAACTTTAATATGCTCTCCTTAAGAGTGGCACTGTCCACAAGAGCATAAAAAATATGACTCCTCCAATTTTAGCTCATCAAGTTGGCGTTTTAGAATTCTGTCAGTCTCACACCACTCATAACTAGGTTGTTAGGCATTACGCGTAGCATCTTTTGCATCTAACTCTACATGTAAGTGGTAGATATCCAAGCCAAACCTATCAACCTTTTGAAAGTGATCTGGTCTTCTTTTTTCCAGGAGTACAAATGTGTCAAGCATACTCTCATTATGTTCTAATAATTTATTGATCACGCTCTTGCAATAATGCACCATATCAAAAGGAAAAGGATCAATAAAAATGAGTCATCATCACTCCGTACTTCCTCTGGATAGGCTGTCATCTCAAGAAAAATAGGCCAATAAAATAAAAAACATAAAAGAAAATTAAACCCAATAACTCTAACAACTTCAATCAAGAATTTCGAGACCATATTTCTTGGTAACAGCGTCAAAATTTGGTAACGCCCAAAGTACACCTCCTTAGAAAGATAAAGTAGTCGTTGTCAAATATAGTAACCCAACTACTTTAGGGTTGATGCCATAAGGAATAGGCCAAAAATATATCTCAAACTTATTGAAATCATTGAGCAATATAAAAAAGTAAAAGGTGGTGTTCTTGGTTGTAAATATATAAGATAAACACTAGACATGTGTTCCCCTTGCTTCTCAACACCAGAGATTTATCATGCATTGTTGAACTATTCTAATGCATTGCATGCAGAATCTAACAATTTTTGTATCACCGTCTTGTGGATTTGTTGGCAAATCTCACTCTTCACTTTGTGAGTCTGAGAGTGTTGCATCACTAACCCTTGCCTTGGATCCCAGATTAACTATTACCTTTTGGGTCTCAAATTTTAGATGAGAAAACAGGAATTATTTGATAGATGGGGGTCTCAAATTATTGTTGTGGTATCTTTCCCCAATCTCTACCTCTCTTTTAAAGCAAATAGTAAATGCAGGTGGTTCTTAACATTGGCCATTGCTAAGAAATAAATATAAATAAAGATATTCATAATACATGCAAGAATATTTATCTAGAATGACTTAGCACTTTGTCTACTTCATTAATATTCAGGGTTCTCACAACCCTAGCTAAGGGAATTAGCCGCTCATAATTCTGAGATCAATCATGGAATCCACGGACAAAATTACAAAATTAATATCAAAATGATGAAAGAATAAATTCCAAAGTCTTAAATTGAATAACAAACCAATAATAATCAGAGTATAGGATAGCCCCCAACGGTTTATCCCTCAACATGTGAATAATCAATATATGAATGAGAATAATTAATACAAAGTCTAAAGTGTATTTATAGATTACAAGAAATTCTAGAAATAAAATCCTAAATAAAATAGGAAAAACCTATAAATCAAATCCTAAATAAAATAGGAGAACTTAATTACCCATATATAATAGGACTTAAAAACATCACGAGTAAAGCTACGAGTCGTAAGGTGATGTTACGACTCATAAGCTAACCAGAATTCAATATATTTAGATATTTTGGGTGACTTTAGATGCATATTAAGATCACAAATAACTTTTAGCTTATAGGCAATTGAAAACATCTCTTAACTATTAAGTTCTTATGAAGAGTATAACTATCATCATCTTCAATCAAGAATTACTTTTTGTTTACTTAGAATTTTTTTATCTCAATACCGAACAACAGATATACAATTGAATTAGCTTTGTAACTATACCAATTTTACCTTAATCCGATATCGGGATGAAAAGTTATGGCCAAAATACTAAAGAACTGTCGAAGTTGTCCAAGGTACGAATCGTAAGGTCTCCTTACGAATTGTTAGGAGAAAGTCATAATTTGCATATTAAATGCTAAAAATGGGTTTCTGACTATGATTCAAGCCATGACTCGTAGCCAGACCTTACGAGTCGTGACCGAAGTCATTAGGATGGATTCCAGATGTTTTACAGACAATTCCTAAGGTTATTTTTTATCTTTTCTCACTATTTTAACCCCAAAATACATCCAGTAAGTCCCACAAATTTCCAAAAATGCTCAAGTATGTAGCCAAAAAATTCACTATTCATAGTTCTTGAATTTAGCATCCCAAAACATAATTTCCTGCAAAAAACACATCAAATCTAACAAAATAGACTTAAGTGCATGGATATTCTCATAGTTTAAGCATCTTAAGTGATATATTCCTATAGCACATCAGTAGCCCTTGGTTCGGGTCCTAATGCACTCGAGCTCATTTCAACCTATTGGTCGAAAAGTTAGAAAATTGGAATATGGTCATGGGACCCACATTTGGTCGAAATGACCTCGAATGGAAAATCCAAATTTGCCTCACATTTGTAATATCAATTTTAGGATGGGGGCCCTTGGTTCAGGTCTCAAGGCTTCCGAACTTATTTTGGGCTATTGAGCAGATTTTAAGAAAAATGGAACTATAAGTGTAGGCCCCACTTTTTTATGAAATGATCTTGTATGGAATTTATGATGATTCCAATAGATTTAAAATGTGTTTTACACCTAATTTTTACTATTGGATCATGTATTTTGGGTTCTGAATGAGTTCCAAGGGTCTAAAATAATTTTTCCACTTTGTTGTCATCTAGTGCACGGGGGGATATCGCGATCGGAAAAATTAGTATGGCGATCACAATAGCATGATCCCAGCTCGCAGAATCACGATAGCTGTATCTACTTACCTTTAGGGGCTATATATAGACCCCAAGATGTGTTTGGGGCATTTCCCCTTCATCTTTTAGACCTAAACCCCCCCCTCCCCCAAATGAATGTAATAGCTCAAATTTATCATTGTGGGAAACTTGGGAGACTTTGGAGCTTGCTAAACATCTATTATCATGATTTTCACCCAGATTAAGGTAACATTTCATCACTTTATTGATGAACTTCTTAGTTTTTGACCCAAAACCCCAATTTAGATTAGGCCTTAATTTTAGCCCAAAATTTTCTTTGTTTCCACCCATTTATTGAGGGTTATGATTCCTTGTTCATGTATGAATATTGGATTGACCTCAGAAATGTATTTTTCATAAGTGGGACCCACTTGAGGTTTTTGGTATCATTTTTGGACTCAAAGCACAATAGTGCAATATGAGTATCGTTAGACTCGTACAGATGAGTAAATTATGATTTTGATAGTGTGATATCATTTTGGGATTATGAATTGAAAATGGATGTTGGTGAATAATTTGAGGTTTTGCGATTCGTCTTTGAGGTAGGCTTCTACCTACTCTTCTTCAAAGATGATGTGTGATATATATGGCATGTAAACATGAATGTTAGGTTTGATTATAAGTAGAATAACTTAGCCTTGATTATTGATGTTTGGGGATTAGATGAGGGTTTTGGACCCGTAAGGTGGTATGTTTATGACCTTTTTAGAATCTTATTACCTTTTCACTAGATTGAGCTAATTTGTAGTATCGATATGATATAATGTTAGGATTGGGATGTGGTTTTAGTGTTGGAATCATGGTTAGTATAATTAACCTTAGTTGAGCTATTCTAGTGATCTTGAAACCGTAATTCGGATAGAATTGGCATAAATGCCCATGTTTCTAAATGAAGTTCCTATCTTAAAATTTATTATGGCTTCCTTGACATATAGAAGTTGAACTAGACACCTTAGCCTACTTTGGAGCATAGCTTTCCTAATTGTGAAAATTGAGGATTAGAAGTGGGTTCGTCCAACCCACTTATGCCGAGACTTGTGTTAGCCCTTATGGACGTTGTTGTGGATGTTAGCCTAGTTGAGACTAATGAGCCTTATTTATAAGATTTACTTGGTGAATTTATAAATTGTGATGACTTTCCTCGAATTATGATTAACGGACTATACAAATGTTATTTCCTCTTAATTATGATACTTGGCCCATAAAGATGATTTTCCTCTTAGTTATGATTATTGGGCCTATAGAGATGATTTTTCTCTTAAATATGATATTTGGCCCATAGAGATGATTTTCCTCTTAGTTATGATTATTGAGCCTATAAATATGATTTTTCTCTTAGTTTTAATTATTGAGCCCATAAAGATGATTTTCTCTTAGTTATGATTATTTGGGCCTGTAGAGATGATTTTCCTCTTAGTTATTAATATTGGGCCTATGGAGATGATATTCCTCTTAGTTATGATAATTGGCTGAGAGAGGTGATATTCTTAATAGTCGTGATGTATGACCTATAGATATGAGATGTCTTATAGATGCAATATACTTATCGGTATTATGCATCCTAGACGTGAAATATCCCCTATATGTGAGATGATTATAGATATGCTACGGTTTATAAATATGATTGTCGATATGAGTTTTGGATATGTATATGGGCCTAAGGCTGTGATTATGAGGTTGTGATTATTCCAGACATATTATATGTCCAAGGGTCGTGTTATGCTATCGAATGGACATCCGGGAAGTAATTATCCTTGTAAAGGATACAGCTGTAGTTTATGAATATACATTTATATGTTTATATACACATCTCTCAGGCATGGGATAAATAAAGAAACGGTATGTTGCTTAAAACATTATTGATTTGGATATTGGTGATGGCATATACATTCATGATTATTATATCGGTAATTGATGTGATTCTAGCTGAAATACGATCTTATGACTGTTCTACCTAAATAAGGTTTGAAACCCACTTTTTACCTTAAAAATAGATTTATTCACATTAATAATTTCCTAACTTAATGGATAACTTAAATATATGAAAGAGGTTAGTAATGATATTTCAAAGATTTGATCGAGACAGATTTTAGTTCATGACTTAACACTATTATTTACTTTGATCGTGAGATATTCCAACCCTTTCAATATTTTTACAATGATTTAGTCCCATAGATCATTCCGAGCAACAGACATACGAATTTACACTCTTTTAACCATGGCTTGAGTTCGTGCATCTATTATATATCTATATATATGTATAATGATTAAGATGACACATATACCCGATTTGAGTCTAGAGGATACTGTTGTAATGATATATATATATATATATATACCTGGTTCAGTCCAGAGGATATTGTTGTGATGATATATATACCTAGTTCAATTCCAGAGGATACTGTTGTGATGACATATATACCCGATTTGAGTTCAGAGGATATTGTGATGATATTCTGATATCCAAAAAGCCTGGAGGTTGATTTAAGATGATGATGATGGTTACAATGATGAGATTGTGGTGTTGATTGTGTACTTTGCATTCATTCTTGCATGTGTATCGCCTCTCACCAGTATGCACCTATGTCTCACAGTCGGTATGGGATAATTATGTAGATATGGATGATGACTATGCTTTATGTTGTTTTATGCTAATTAAACCTTCCGAGTCCGGGGTGGTGGGGGTACGCATAGGCTCAACTAGGTATTTGGCAGTCCGAAGTAGCCGGTTATTCACATTGCTATTAATATTATTATTATCATTATATGATCATTATTATGGCTAGTTTATGACAGATTGGTCATTTATTCGGTATCAAAATTTGAGGTATGTTTATGGATTCTTCTATCTTACGATTGCTTATTATGCATAATTATATCATGTCTAGCTATGTGGATTGGAAACCCTGAGTATGATAGTATTAAATCCTGATAGGATTATAATGAGGTCTTAAAATAAAGACATGATGATTTAGGTTATACTTTGAGTTGACCTCATATTTATATGTAGTAGTTTATCTTATGTACTTTTTGCGTGTGTCTCACGTCAATTTATAAAAAAACATATAAAAAACTTATTACAAAAATACAAATAGACATTAGCATAAATGTATATCTATTTAAATGATATGAATAAATATTGTACAAAAATAACAAATTGTATGAACTCATAGAGCAATTAACATTAAAACAAATGCAAAATTCATTTAAATGATAAAGATAAATTCAATAAATGCTACAACATATCTCTTCATAAATAAAATTATTGATGTATGTATACCTTATAATTATCTTTGTAGTATAGAGAGATTGTTTCCAATAGAGATTCATCTAACTACAAAATTAGGATTCAATAGTTATACCTTTAATCTCTAGATAATTTTCAATATAATTTCATATCTGGAGTCTTCAAAAGATAGAATACATACATTATCACTACCTCTATAGGGTAGAGAGACCATTCTCAATAGATATTCATAATCTAGACTGTGATAGCATTATTAGATATGGATTAGAAGTTAAAATATACTAACATATGATTTAAGTTGACTAATGAAACTAAAGAAATTACTGTGCCTGAATAATCTAGGCAGCAATGTGGTAGTGGATTTATGAGAATTCCAAACAATAAAGCAATTCTTTTCTTTCATCTAAGAAATCACTGCAATAATTATTATTCACGTAATCGATGACCTCTTGCCAGTTGATTTCGAGTAGCTTTATCGAGATAAGAAGCAAATTATGCAAAGGCTTCTAATTCTGTAAATTGCACTAGTTTTAATTTTAATTTACCAGTTACTTATTCCGTGCCTTTTATTTGAGATGCGGACTCCACTCTGTAAATGGATATACCCACATTAATAGCAGGTCTGATTCTAGAATTGATTAGGTCGCCTGATAAGAAGATTTGTCCATCAGTAATGAAAATTACATTAGTAGAAATATAAGTCAAAACATCTCCCGATTGAGTTTCAACTATTGGTAAAGGGTGAAAGACAATATTATGAGCTTGAGGATATATATTATATACTCCCTCTATTTCAAAAAGAATGACCTACTTTCCTTTTTAATCCGTTTCAAAAAGAATGACTCCTTTCCTTTTTTGGCAATACTTTAATTTCAACTTTCCACATGGCATGTTTAGGACAACAAGATTAAAGAACATTTTGGTACATTTGACATAACTTTAATTGAAGGTCACAAGATTCAAAAGTCTTTTTTATTTTCTTAAAATTTGTATCAAGTCAAAGTAGGTCATTCTTTTTTAAACGGAGGGACTATAATATTTGACATCGTAAACATGTGTAATTAGAATTTGATTTCTATTGAAAAAGAGAATTTGATTTGTAGCTAAAGAAGGTAAAATTCTATACAAGGTAAAGTAATAAGGCAATTGGAATTTAATATTTAAAAATATTCTGCACTTAAAAGGAAAATTAATTATTTTCTTAATATTAAAAATAGATATTTAATTTTTTCTATAAATTATACCTTTTTTCCTTAAGTTTTTTTTCATACTTGTTTAGTGATTCTTTTTTTTTTTTGGTCCACTTTCAAGCTTTTCATTATGATTTAGGAGTCTTTTTTCCTTTTCTAGACGTTTTTGCTTTTGTTTTTTGCCCACGTTTTTATGTTTTTATTTTTTTAATTAGCCTTTACTTTTATTTATTTAATATAATATAAGAATAAAAAAATATCTTAGGATTTAGGACTCTTTGCCCTTTTCTAGATGTTTTTTTTCACGTTTTATGTTTTTCTTTTTCGAATTGACCTTTACTTCCCTTTATTTACTAAGAATAAAAAAATATCCTTAAATAAAGTGTAAGTGAAATGATGATTTTATCTATTGTGAAAACTTTTAAGGAAGGGCAAAAAGTTCAAATCACTATTCTAAAGGGCTTCACACTTTTAATATTATATATATATATATACCTAGCTATATGTAGCCATGGTACTACGTATATCCCTCCTTCATTTGTTCATAGCATATATTCATTCCTTGGCCTTGTATATTGTTAATTACCCTTCTTTCGCTCTTTATTCATATATTGGCCTGGATATACGGTATAGTATTGAGATTTACGCATTCGGACATGAATAGGGTAATTCATCCTTGATACTTCCTAAGCCTTATTATATTAGTCTCTTGGACATGACTAGAATAGGCTATCTTTATTACCTCATTGGCCTATTATATGATTTATAGACTCTTGGGTGTAGTTTCTATTCTGTTTATAAGTTTCATATATCTGCTTTATCTTTAGAGCTCAGTTGGTAGTTGCCTACTGAGTGTCATTCATTTGGTACTCATACTACACTTCTGCAGCCTACAGATCATAGTACGGATTATCACCATTGATGTGTTTATCCTACTGAGCAGCTATGGTTCAGAGACTTAGAGTGAGCTCCTAACGTTCGGAGTATTAATTTTCTCTCTCTTATGTATTAGACTAGTCTCTATATTATATTCGGAGATAAGTTATATCAATGTAATTTATTTCATCTATTTAACTTTTGCACCCTTATTATTTAAGAAACTCTTTTACTGATACCACCAGCTTTTGGGACTTTTATTGATCTTTGTTTCATGTATTCTATATTTTTTTCTTATATTATTGATTAGTTTGTTACTAGTCATTCTAGACTACCGGTTTGGCTTACCTACTGGTGGGTTATGTTAGGCACCATCATGACCTTAGAAATTGGGTCTTGACAGCAATAAATCTAATTAATAATGCATCAATGCACGAGGCTATAGCTATTATTGGATAAATCATAGGAGTCCAAATTTCTTGAACTGGCCCCTACTCTGGAGGCTAAATATTAATTCTAGCCTGGGACTCATCAGGAGTGATAAGTAAATACCTTATTTGAGTCATGCCCTCCAAAACCTCAAAAGATAAACCATGGTATCCTATAGTAATAGAGTGGAAATAAAACCCTAAGGGACCTAGGTTGGCACCACACCCTCTTGCTAATATGCTGCATCATCAAGCTCAAACTTCGACTCAAGAGATGTTCCCTATGCCCTCTAGCTGGACTCTACCAAGAAATCTACCTCTCTTTTTCTCTAGTCCATGATCCCTATTGGGTTCCTGCAATGAGTGACATCTCATAACTCTCGATAGCACTAGATCGCACCCTTACCATCTGCAAAGGAGTAAAATACAAGGTGTAGAATTCTAGAAGTGAATAATGCACACTGTATAAAACTAAATAGTAGAATATTTCTAAGAATTTCCCATATCCTCCTAGAAATAAGTACAAACGACAATGTACCAATCTGTGTGACTCTACAAGACCTTTTCTCCTGTACTCATGAGATTGGTCAACCTAGCATTCTAATAATAACTTGTCATAACCCAAAACCTCAAGGATAGCACCTCCCCCGACCCAGCATGGTAATTAAGCCTAACATACAAACTTAGAAGAAATCAAACAATCATAATCAATCTAAAGCAATACATAACAATTGTAGGAAGGTCTTTCAACAATAAATTGATAGAGAGTACTGACATCAATCCCAATATTTAGTGTCACGAGTATAAAGAGACTCTAATAGTGAACGAGATAACTGGTGTCTACCATATTATCTCTAATGGAAAATAAGGATATAATAAATATACATGAAGCCTAGAGATAGCTCTAGTATAGGATGCTCACCATGACTCTGAAGTACCCCAAGTATGCAAAATCATGAACCACATGGAGCATTCATACAATAATTTGCATCAAAAAGATGTAGTAAAGTGGGAGTGGGTATGGCCACTTGTACCCAGTAGGCATTCATAGGACGACTAAGCACAAATAAAATCTATCTCAAGTAATGAATACTAAAATAACCTACAAGGAGAAACCCCAAATTACAATATCAATAATATCACAAATATATCAATTACAAACTTAGTCCCGAGGATATTCAATATAACGCAATGATATGGAATTGCCAATACCTACCGATGTACACCCTTCAAACTCATTTGCTTCCAGGATGGGACCTATGAGGGACTCATGAGATCCATATAAAAATAAAATTTAATCAATATATTAAAGATTTCAAACTCAAACAGGAACTAAACCAATCATGTATCGGTGACCTGGACTCAAACCAAGGCAAAAATAATTTGTTCTTTTCAAAACAAGTCTTTCATATTGTTTCTTTCAAATCAGTTGAAAGCACTCACTAATTACATAAACCATGATAAGTATGAATATGCTTGAACATGAAAATAAAGTAAAATCAGATGTAATAGTCATATCTGTATTCTCAAGGTCATAATTATTTTTTAAATACCGACTATGATCTCACTAACAAATTAGGGATCTAGGTTCAATATTAGAAAAATAATAAAAGTCGCATACTAAAATGACAATAATCAATATAATCCCCTACACGAACATCAAAATAACTAACACAAGCTCCTATACAGGCATTATAATAATAACTTTATTTTCTTGTACTTATATGCATAAATTTACTTAATCCATAATATGATTTACATGATAAGCCCCCATCCAAGTAAAGTCTGAATAATGTTAAGCCATAACCTATCTTAAAGTCGAATAATGATTCTCAAAATCGATCACAAGCTAGCCTTCTCTTTTCAATTAGCTTCGAAACCTTCTCAATCTATCAAAAATAAATTCTTTGAGTAAACACAAGTCTAGCAACACTCATAGTAATAGGTTCTAATTTGGGCCTAAAGAGTCGAATCCAAGGATTCAAGGAAAAATGAGAATTTTATTAGAAAATTAATTACCATGGCTTAAGGAGTCAAATCTACAATTTCATTGAAAATGGAGTTAAAATCGGACTTGAAATCATCAAAATGCCATTTTCTAACTTTACTGGGAGAGACCTAACATTATGAATTAAAAAAACCAAGATTTGATGATAAAATCATGAAATAATCATTGGGTTTGTGTACAATAGCATAGAAATCATACCCATAGGTTAAGAAAATTTAATTTAAAGGTTGATTGAAAAATTGAGTAAAATTTAATCTTAAATTTCAAACCCTTAATCTTGAATTAGCCCAAAATTTAAAAAAAAAAAGTAGCGGGAAAACTATAATTATAAGGTTTGAGATCTTACCCATTTTCAAGATGAAAATAACACTCCAAAATTACTCATAATGGAACTCCCAACAATGGAGAAAAAAGTGACCAATCATAAAGAAAAAAATCTATCTTAAGTTATTGTAGCACACATAGCACTATCACACTCAATTAATGTGATCGGGATGAAGGAATGAATCCTTTAATGCCAATCGTGTTGTCCTAATGCTAATGATGCTGAAGAAAAGGATTTATTTAATGCCAACTGCACTACCCTAGCTCTAACAGCATTGCCTGGCTTTATCGGCACTTGCACTAGATACCAGAAAAATCAAAAATTTATAGAAGTTGTTTGAACACTCAAAACTCATCTAATGGCCTATAGACATGAACCAGTAGTGCGAATGGATTGTAAAATGCATTATGGACCAAATGAGATTTTCAAATTTCCCAATAAATAGTATTTTCAATAAATGGTGACCAAAATCAATCATAGGATATAATAACCAATTTCTCGTCTAAACACACCAAATCACATTGAAAGTCCTAGGACCAGAATCAACCATGCTACTAATCAAAAATGGAATCCTAAAGTTGATGTAACTGATGAAATTTCCATACAATACCTAGAACTCAAAATAATGACCAGAGTCAACTCTACTAGCTTCTAAACCTTACAAAATAAAAAACATAAATAAAATCCAATCAAACCACTCGAGAAGCTAATCATCTTCTCCCGTAACTCAATATTACCATAAAAAATAGTTGGAATAGTAAAAATTTAAAAATCACTACAGGGGCTGTTTAAGATCTAAGAAATCGTTCAACTTGATTGCACACTTTAGTTATATCGAGTTTCAAAGCTATATACCTTTTCTTTCCACACTTTTATTCTTCAAAACATAAATAAACTCATGAGCGAAATCAACATTCTAAAATTTTCTTTTATCAATAAAAACTAGTTGGAACTATGATATTCAATTCAAACTCAAATTCAAAAGTATATCCAATAATGATTATGTTGCTAGATTTTCTTTTTAGAAAGCATAAATAAAGGTGACCACTTGTATGCCAACAGGAGCTTATTTGCAAATATTTTAAAAATGATATAATGTTATAAATAATTATATTAATATCGATGTCCATAACTTCTTGATCTAATTTCTTCTTTAAGTGTAGTAACTCCCACACCTCCACTACCTCCTCATTGATCATCCACTCCTCCATATTCTTTGTAATACCCCAAAAATCCAAACTGATGTTAGTGCTATGTTTCAAGATCATGCATAGTATATCATAGTCTTTTGATAGTTTATGAGTTAGTTTGGGGTATATTAAGACCTCAAATAACTCCCAGCTATTAGACGAATCAAAATAATCCTTACCGATTGAAATTTTAATAAGAATGTTTCTTTGGTCAAATTCAAACAAGCGTATCTTTTTTTATACTCAGAATTTTCCATCTCAAGACCCACCAAGTTATAGGAAATTGAATTAATTTTCCAACGATAGCAATTTTACCCAAATCCAATACACGAGTGAGAAGTTATGGCACTTTTAGTAAGAAATAGTAGCCCAATGCGATAAGGCCGCGTCCACCAAGGGGCATTTTTGCATTTGTAATTTTTCAGTAATGCACCTTGATTAGCACTATATCATACTGATGTGCTATTTTATGTCCGTCCTTTTTCAGTGGATCATCGCGATAGCGCCGCGTTGAGCCAAGGGCCAAATTCTCATTCAGTGGGGTACCACGATGGCGCCACGTCGTGCCAAGATTCCAGTTCAGGATGGTCCCTTTTCCAGTAGCCCAACACGATTACGCCGCATCATATCGGGTGTCAAAATTGGGATTTCCAGTCCGCAACTTAATTTTTCAAAGACCATTTAGTCAATTTCCAAAGCCCCAAATTCATCCAAAACATGTAATCAAAGCCCTAAAGAGGCATTATATGTCCCATTACTCATAAATCCTCTTCAAGAAACTAATCTCCTTTCAAGAATAAAAATCCTATCTTTCAAAATTCAAGATCAAATCTCAATAATTTACCATCAATTCTCACGAATTCATTAATCCAGGTATGTTAAGTGTTCATCCATGGGTTCCTTTCACCAATGAAGTCCAAGTATCTGATTTTAAATTCAAACTTATGATTTTTACAAGTTATCATCATTTTAATTGTGATTTTAACCATGAATCTTGATTTTATACCATGCTTACATAAAATTGTTGTTGTTATCAAACCCCATATATTTTTAATGTTGTTTTCACTGAATTAAATCATGATTAAGTGTTATTAATGTTGAAATCATGTTATTACTCCAAGTTTTATACTATTCCCATGCTTAGCTTGAACTATGAATATCAAGTGTTTGATGAAATGCCTACAAGAATGGATTTTTGAATAAATGCTTTCATATTATGTCCCCAAGATTTTAATACTATTTTTTTAGTAATTCTATCGAGTCATGGGGGTTATGAATATCTAAAACCATAGTTGTTTACTTAGTTTCAATGTCTTTAGAATAGTTTTAGAATATGTTATGACCATTATCAGTTCAGTCAGTTATCATAATCAGATAATCTCAGAACAGTTCAGTATTTCGAGTCAATTCAGTTAGGAGTAGGATTTAGCACCAAGCAAACCTAGGGATGAGGGCTCACCTGTCAGCCGAGGGTGTGACCTATAGTAGCAGTCCCTGTATTCTAGAATTGTGTATCCAGAGTAGGATTGAGATGTTAACCTACCAGTTGAGGGTTGATTTTATTAGGGCCCTACCAATTGAGGGTGACCCTTAGTCCTTCGGGACAACACTTTAGTGGATCCACATAGCCATTATTTGTACCCATTGCACGGTACTAACACCCTTCCAATTAAGGTTACAGGTTGGACCCCAATCAATTCAGAGCGAGGCATGTCGGTTAGATGATACCTCCCACAGTCTCAGTTCTATAATCAGCTCAGTAATTCAGTTTTAGCTGCATGACCATAGCATACAGATATCAGTTATTCAGTTATCATATTTCAGTATTTTAGTTTATAAATTATATTAAGAATATGTTTTATGCTTGGTCATGTATCCTCGGTATTTACAGCTTTCACGCATCCTTAGTACTTACAAATTTCATGCATTCCATTCATTATGTCATGCTATGTATATATTCAGATAGTTATTACTCATGTTCATAAAACCATGCATATTATCCTACCTCATTTAGCATACCAGTACATTCAAATTACTAATCTCATACTATTTTCATGTGCTATGATGTATCATATTATAGGTTTAGATACCTAATTCTCGGATCGCACATAAACTTTCTAGATTATCAGCCGTAGCAGTGGTGAGTCCTCATATTTCGAGGACAGACTATATTTATTTCCATGCTTTTAATTCAGTAGTTAGATAGAGTTAGTTGGGTCTTATCCCATCAACTCATATTCAGTTAGATAGTAGAGGCTTTTCAGGATAGTACAGACTGTTAGTCAGTTTTCAGACATCAGTTGTCATTTTTTATATTTTATCAGTTTTATCTTACAGACTTATCAAATTGTGACTTAAAAACCTTATGACATTCCACAGTTAGTTCTGCATATGATATTTTGTTATTAGTTTTATTCAGTGCTCTTAGCAGGTTTCAGCTCATGGGTTAGCTTATGGTCCCTCGAGACTGTAAGCATTGTATGGCGCCCAGGGTGAACTCTCGAGGCATTACAAACTTGGTATCAGAGCCTAAGGTTTTAAAGTATCCTAGAAAGTCTGAAAGCCATATCAAGTAGAGTCTTGTGCATGGGTGTGAAGCGCACCACACTAATGGAAAAGAGGCTATGAGGCCTTTAGGAAAAGTTTCACTTCTTTCAGTGTTCATGTCGTGCGACTAAGAATGATGCTCATGTTAAACTCTTTTTCTAATATATTCTTCCTTCCATTTATAGAATATGCCTTCTAAAAAGACAAACAGAAGAAGAAACATAAACCAGCTAGCACCTTCGTTGTTCAGGAAGATCCCCTGAATGAGCATGTTTCTCATGCAAAGTTCAAAGCAACATTCACTACTTTAGCTCACTCTGTAGTGGATTAGAATGTTCCACTAGTTACTGCTCCAGCCAACCCAGCGACCAATACTGTCGCAGCTAGGATTTGGGACTTTACTCGAATGAACCCTCCTCTATTTTTGGTATCCAAATCTAAAGAGGATCCATAGAAATTCTTAAACATGGTGTAGAAAGTAACATATATTATGGGGTGACTTCTAGTAAGAGTGCTGAATTGGTTGTTACCAGCTGCAAGATGTAACTCATTCCTGGTTTAACCAGTGGAAGGTAGATAGAGGCACAGATGTAGGGCCTGTAGAATAGGAGGAGTTTGCCACAGCCTTCTTAGGTAGATTCTTCTCATTGGATTTAAGAAAGGCTAAGTTATTAGAGTTCATCAACTTGAGGTAGGTCAACGTAAGTGTGAAAGAGTATTCCCTTAAGTTTACTCAGTTGGCTAGGTATGCTCCTCATGTGGTAGTTGATAGTAGATCTACGATGAGCAAGTTTATGTCTGGAGTATCTGACGGTGTGGTCAAGGAGTGTAGGGCCACAATGCTAATTAAGGAGATGGACTTGTCTAGCTTAATGGTCCATGCTCAATATATTGAGAAGCAGAAGATTAAGGAGAAAAAGAGAGAGAGTAAGAGGGATATAATAGGTAGCTTTAATTTTAATTAGCTAAGGTCAGAAGGTGGTAATCATCCTCAGTTCTATCAAAAAACTTCAGTCCCAGCTCCATCTTCAGCAAGTGCCCCAGTACCCAAATTCAGAAACGACAATCGGTATACGGAACCAAGCGCTAAGCCCCAAGGCAGTGTTAACAGTGGTCGTACGAATCCTCTTTGTCAAAAATATGGTAGAAACCATCAGGGTGTTTGTAGAGCTAATAGTGATATATGTTTTGGGTATGGAAATCCAGGCCACAGAATTAGGAATTGTCCAAAGTATGGTCAGCAAGGTCAGTCCAGTCGTCCCCTAGTTCCAACCGATCGGCCAGCCGACTCAGCAGGGTGCCGTTTCCAGTGCTATGAGTGGTCAGCATCCAAATAGATTATGAGAAATTTGAAAAATTCACTAAAGAAGGAATGTAGCATGAATTTTTAATGTTCATAATGCATTTAATTAAAGAGTGCATGGATTTAGTAAAGGCACTAGACCACCATATGTTGATGAAGTTTTTGCATAATTTTGACTTGAGCTTCAAAATACAAAATCTTCTATATCAGTTGCATGTTTTTGGTGGTCTAAATTATGCTTTAAATGAAAGATTTAGCTTAATTTATTATGTCACAGAAATCATGACTTGCAAGTCTTGGTATGACGATACCAATTCAGACCAATGCCATATCATACTCAGACTAATAGACATTTCAGACTATCACGATTTTAGACATTCAGAATGTTGCATGTATAGAAAAGGTTAAAAATGGGCATACAGAGATGTTAGGTGGTTCCCTGAAGAGGGCTTGAGTTCAAGAAACTCATTGCCTAAAACTGTGGTTTGCCGACCCGGGAATATTATTATACGCTGACTTAAGTATCGTGTGGCGTATCTGATTAAGGAACTCCAACCCTTGTGGAATACTAGGGTTGGAGGCTTCCCCACCGAGTCAATGGCGGATTCTATATCACCCGTGGAATATCAGACTTGTAGGGGATACCACCTAACTCAAAAGTAATACACAGATCAGAGTTTAAGATTTACAGATAGGTTACATATTTCAGAAGGCACCCATATGTTTATCAAAAACTATTTTATGCATAATGTTTGATGAACATTTTCTCTCACGTATTATATATATATATATGTTCAATTACTCTATTTTGGATTGCTTTGCATTCCAGTACAATTATGCTGACCCCCCCTCCCCCCTTCCTCCCAGGTACTGAGGCGCAGTCTAGGGGTTCAGATCTTTAGTAGAGTCTACAGACAGGGTTGTCTCAGAGTTCATTTGCTGAGCCTTCTTTGCTTTGGAAGGCCTAGTCATTTAGGTATTTATTTCAGTATGGCTTTTGGTCTGTTGGGGGTCTTGTCCCAGTTATTCAGATAGTATGTCAGTAGAGATTTTACCGACTGTTGCAGATGTTTATTAAATATTATTGGGCATATTTTTAGGCCTTTAACTATTTTAAATTGTTGATCATGTTTTCATATTATTGTTTCTATTCCGTATTACTTTGATCATATGAATTATGTGCATGATTACCAAATAGACAGAGGGCGTTCTGGGCCTTCGGGTTCGGGAATGCTTGTCACGGACAGGGCCCCGGTTCGGGTCGTGATAGGATATTAGGTCGTATTATGTATGCTACTAGTGCTCAGGTTGTGTGGGAAGAACAGTATGAAAGATTCGATAAAATTGATGGTTCTCGAGTGTTTCATGTTCATACGAAAAAAGCAACACAAGTTCAAGGCACTTCTTATATTTTTTTGTATTACTCCTACGTGCAACTGTGACAAATCTAGGGAATTTATGCAACATCTTCAAAAGTTAAAGTTGTTTCAGTTCCTTATGGGCCTAAATGACTCCTATCTACAAGCTAGAAGAAAAATTTTGCTTATGAATCCCATGTCCTTAGTAAATTAAAAATACTCTTTGATCCTAAGTGATAAGAGCCATAAATCCATGGGGTCTAGTTCTGGAACTTTGGGAGCAAATTATGTAGTCATGCAAGGGTCTTTTGATGTTATAATGTACTCCAAAACTACAGGAAATCAAAGATTCAAAAAGATTTTCAATTTGCACTATGACTATTGCAAGATGAAGGGTCATGTTAAGGAAAATTGCTATAAATGGTTGGATACCCTCAAGATTCTAAGTATAAAAAGAAATGTGGTGTGAATAACTCAACATACAATGTACAGGTTGAAGAATCTAGTACCTTTGGTTAACAAAGGCAAAAGGGATAATCAAATAGCCAGATACCCTTTTAGGAAGCAGGACAATATGGAGAAGTGCATCAACTAACATCAGATCAACTCAAACAAATAGAAACTTGTCCCTACACCAAAGACCAGTACCAATAATTTTTGCACCTCTTGAACAAGTCTTTCAGTTCCAAACATATGGCTAATACAGCAGGTATCAATGTAGCTCTATCATCTTATAGAAATGCTAATCAATGGATAGTGGACACAGGTGCCACTAATCACATGGTGTCATCTCTAACTATATTAGACACAGACTCTATCTGACATCATCCAATTCAAAAAAAGTTTATTTGCTTAATATAGATATTTTTATAGTTATACATACTGGTCTGGTACACTGTCCAAAAGAGTACCATTACAAATGTGTTTCATCTACCATAATTCAAGTTTAATCTACTATTAGTAGCAAAACTAAACAGGGAGTTACATTGTTCAACATCTTTTTCCCCTAACTTTTTTGTTTTTCAGGAAATCTACAGTGGGAAGGTAAAGATGATTGGTAAACAAGATGATGGACTATACATTTTCACAACCAATTCTGATGCTAACAAAGACTTTTCTCTAATAGCTACCACTTCTAATTCTAATTATGTTTCTAGTATAGATGTGGATATAGATATGTGGCATAAACGATATGGTCATACATAGTAATGTACTTAAGAAGATCTTGAATGTCCACACTGACTATATTGTTGATAGTGTGAATAAATGCCAAATTTTTCCTGGTGTTAAATTGACTAGACTGGCTTTCCCTTCTAGCTTTATTAAAAGTACTGAAATATTTGATTTACTTCATAAGGACTAGTGGGGTCCTTATAAAAACCCTAAATTTGATGGCAACATATTTTTCTTAACTATAGTGGATGATTACTATAGAATGAATTGGGTATTCTTGCTCAAACTTAAGTCAGACACTTGTGTAGTTATAAAATAATTTAAAGCATTTGTGCAAACTCAGTTTAACAGAAGTAAGAAAACGATTAGAATTGACAATGGCATTAGTTTGCCAACTCAGTGTGCACAACACTTTAGGTATTATTCATCAAAGATCATGTGTCTATACTCCCCAGTAAAATAGTGTTGCTGAGAGGAACATAGACATATACTTGAAATCACTAGAGCTATAAAAATTGAAGCTCATATACCCATCAAATTTTGGGATATTGCTTTTTAGTTGTTGTGGACAACATTAATTGGCTACCTAGTACTGTAATCAACAATATATCTTATTTTGAGAGATTATTTAATAGGAAACCTTCTATAAAATATCTTAGAGTTATAGGAGGTTTATGCTATGCCAAAAATGTCTCAGAAACTGATAAGCTAAAACCCAGAGCTATACCAACTATTTTTATGGGATATGCTGAGGTACAAATATTTAAATCTTATATGATATGACTAACAATCTATTTTTTGTTAACAAAGATGTGACCCTCTGAGAGGATGTATTTCATTTCATGCTAAAGAAATTAGACAATACTTTTATCTTTCAAGGCTCTAAGAGTCATGAATGTGAAGATTCTGAACAATTTGTTGATGGACTACCTGTTTTCACTCAGAACATTAGTGAGTAGTAAGAAAATCAAGTGGTTTAAGATAACATTGGCCTTACTAAGCAAGAGATAGTTGACAATGATCTTGTAGAACATATTGTAGCTCAACATCAAGCTCTAGCTCCTCCTTTGATAGCTAAGAATCAAGTGATCAATGCAGCTATCAATACTTACAAGAAAAGATCAAGAAGAGATAGAAGACCTCCATTTTGGATGAAGGGTTTTGCCTCTCTAACTAACAAGGATACACTATATGCCTTGAATAAGTATATATCATATGATAGCCTATCAAAATCTTATGAAGCTTATCTGACAAAATATCTCTGCAATAACTAAACCTAGATTATTTGAGGAAGCCTTAACTAATCCAGGAAGGATAAAAGCAATGCAAGAAGAAATATCTGCACATGAAGAGAATAACACTTAGACTGTGATATCACTTCCTAATGGGAAAAAACGATAGGATACAACTGGATTTACATAATTAAATATAAATCCAGGAAGTATAAAGATTCAAGTCCATACTAGTAGCAAAAGGCTATTGCAACAAGAGAGGATAGGAAGATTCAAGGTCAGTCTAGTAGTAAAAGGCTATAGTCAACAAGAGAGGATAGACTACCAAGAGACATTCTCTCCTATTGTAAAAATGAAAATAGATAGAACTATTTTGTCTCTTACTACATAAAAGAAATGGAATATCCATCAAATGGATGCGTTCAATGCCTTTCTTAAAGGTATTTAGATGATGAAATATAAATGGACTTGCCTCAGGGATTTATGAGTAAGGGGGAGAATACAGTATGCAGACTCAGCAGATTATTATCTGGCCTCAAATAAGTACCAAGATAGTGGAATACTAAGCTTAAAGATAGTTTACTAAGATTTTAATTCAAACAAATAACCTAGACTATTCTTTGTTCATCAAGAGCACATATAAAGGAGTTGTTATTATCTTATTATATGTTGACGACATGCTTATTACAAGTGATACCCTTGAATTGATAGAAGATACCAAAAATAGCTTGAAGCAATTTTTTAAAATGAAGGACTTAGGAGAATTGAAGTACTTCATAGGGATTGAGTTTACAAAGTCTAAACATGGCATTTTGATGCACGAAAGGAAGAACTCTCTAGAGTTAATTGTTAAAGTTGGTCTAGAAAGGGCAAAACCATATGCCACTGCTATAGACACAAACACAAAACTTACTACAAAACAATATGATGATCATCTGAAGGCTACAAGATCCAAAACAGGCTAAATTCTTTAACTAATCAAAATGCCTATCAAAGAGTGATAGAAAACTACTCTATCTTATTATGACAAGGCTTGATATAGCATTTGGAGTTTAGAACCTAAGTCAGTTCTTATAACAACCCAAAAAATCATATATGGATACAACCTTAAGGATTCTAAGGTACATCAAGAATAAGCTTGGCCAAGGAATTCTATTGTCCAACAACCAAAATGCTACTATCTTAGCTTTATATAATTCTGATTTGGTTTCATGTCTTCATATAAAGAAGTATGTATCAGGATATTGTGTAAAACTAGGAGACTCTTCGGTTACAAGGAAATCCAAAAAAAAAACTACAACATCTAGGTCTTCAGCTGAAGCTAAACACAGGAGCATGGTAACCACGATCAATGAATTAATTTGGCTAATAGGATTACTAAAGGAATTGGGAGTACAAGTAAATCAACCAGCTATAATTTGTACAGACAGCAAGGCACCAATGCAAATTGCAGGTAATCTTGTCTGCCATGAGAGAACTAAATATTTAGAAGTGGACTTCCACTTCATCAGGGAAAAGATCGGTCAAGGAATTCTTATAACTAACTATATCTCAACCAAGGATCAACCAGCTGACTTGTTGATAAAAGGACTATCAAACGTGCAACATCACTATCTCAAATCTAAGCTAGTAATTTAAGACAACTTTGTTATTCCAAGTTTGAGGGGAAGTATTAAGAAAATGGAAAATAAGATCCTAATCACTAGTTAGTTAAGTTCTATTGAATTAGTTGTAGTATTAGTTAGTTGAGTAGTCAATTCAGGTAGTTAAAATTTAGTTAAGTTGTCAGTTATGTATGATCGAGAAATGTCTATATAATAGGAAAGATGTACTTCATATCTCTTAATTCAATCAATAAAGAATATTCTTTTTCTTTCTCATACATCTTCGTTTCTCTCATCTCTCTCATTCTTCATTCTTTGGTAGAACTCTGAATTAGGGATTCTGATTCTTCTTTTTTTTCTCAACTTGCAACAATATGGTCCGCTCGTGTGGAACACCTCACCTTATGAAAGTGGTATTACAGTTTATGAGGTAAAAATATAATCACTTTTATATAATTCAGATGTGTATTAAGTCACTTCAATAATTTAGGTACGTCTTTAATATTTTTTAATATAATTTAGGATAATTTCAATGATTTTTTCCTTTAATTATTTAGAGCCCTATCTTATGTGATCAATTGCTTTTGATCTGAAAACTAATAAAATAAATAAGAAATATCACAAAAAAATAAAAACAAAAATTGGCCCATTAAGCATAGATTTAACCTTTGATTAGCTTCTCAACGGAAGCTATTTACTAATGATGACACATAAAATGGGACGAAGGGGGTAGCACTTTCCCTGGACATCTATACTTGTTCAATATTGACTTGACATACCACTTAAGAAACGATAAACAAATAATGATTTACTATATTATCTTTTGAATATAATAAATTTAATATTTTCAAAAATGAATTGAGAAATTACTAGATATATAATAAGACGAAAAATTAGAAACTAAATGTTAAATTATCTCTTAATTTTCTAAGTGAATAAATAAAAATAAAATGCTCCCTTTAGTTTATATTATCTAAATTTATGAGGCAATTCACACTCATTAAACAAAATAAGACATAAATTGAGCACCACTTTTCAGTTTTTCCATTTACACTTTATTTGGATGGTGGTTTGTCATGTTTTGATAATGTACGGTATGTTATAGTATGGTATTAAACTGTATAATATAGTACAATACAATATTTGGATTGATTGTATCATTCACTTCTGTTTAATAATAGTTTTATTGTTTGATTTGATGGTATGATACCGTATCATAAAGGGTAAATTTACTAAAATACCCGTAATTTTATAAAGTCTAAATTTATTAATAATTATTAATAAAATAATTTTTATTTTACAAATTTATCACAAATCATGCCTTATAAATACATTAAGTTGTTAAATTTATGAAAATTCTGACAAAATTAAAATTTTACATTCATGAATCATCATGTAAATTGCAAGATAAAAAGTGAGAGTGAAAGAAATGGTAATGCAGATCATTGTCACCCTTGCATACATAAGTACTCTTATAACTTGCGGGAATATAATTGTATCAACACTAAAAGGTGCTCAATGGGAAACAATACAATTCTTACAATTAAAGAACAAAAGGAACATATATGTAACAACACCAGTGAAATACTGGAATGGTAGTAGTTAATACCTACACAAGATTTTGCAAATAAATTTCAATCTTCACACAATATAAATTTCACGCTATTTCATCAGAGATATGTGTCAAAATTACAAAGAAGAAAAGTGATGCAGAGGAGAATAACGCAGGGGAGAATGATGGAGCAGAAAAATGTAAAAATAATAATGTATATAGGGTTGGAAGTAATATAAATTAAAGGGTAAAATAGAATTATATAATATTAGGTAATGGCATAATTGAAAAAAAAAACCATGGGATACCATCAAATCGGTGGTTCTATAAATTGATGGATTTCATGGTAATCAAACCATGAAAATGAACCATATCATGTCTTTCAAGGAACAATCAAAGCAAACATGGTTCTATTAACAACCACAGCATACCATACCACAATAAACCACCACCCAAACAGTGTGGTAAGTTATTCTTAAACTAGTCTTGAAAATAGAGATAATCATTACTCAAAAGGGTTGTAAATTATTAGTATGACCAATTAACTCTGTTGGGCGAATCATCTAGAAAATATAAATGAAGGGAAAAAATGAAGAATATTTCCAACAACTCTCTTAAGCATTAAACAATTAACTTATTTTAAACATTGAGAAAAGGCTCAAAAATTTAATTATTATGGATTACAGGAAAAATATTTTTAATAGAATAAACAATTAAAAATAAACAGAGAGGACACTTCAGATCTCCAATTACAAATCAAGAGAAAACACTGAAATGCAAGAGACCCCAAAAAAGATATACTGAAAAATAATCCTAGAATAGACGTGTTTAGGAATTCCTGAAGTGTTTGAGATGTAATTAATTCCTGCAAAGACTTCTGTAAGTAGTTGTTCTTAGGCTTTGTATTAAGGTGCTCACACTACTAGAAATGAGGGTTATGGGAATGCTTCTTTAGCGACGGTTCAAGACAGGTTACTATAAATAACCTATGGCAACGGTTTTAACCATCGCATAAAGTTCTCTAGCCTATTAGCACAAAAAATAATCATAACCGCCGCAATATATGTATAACCGTCACATTGGGTACTCTATGGTAACGGTTTTAAGAACCGTCGTGAAAGAACATTTTTAGCCACGGTTATTTTATGAAAAAAATAATATTTTCGAGGAATTTTTCCTCCAACATTTTGTTTACCCGTTTGTTTTAATTATATATATTAAAAAAATAAAATATTTCAGTCTTTAGGGTTTAGAAAGCCCCAAATACTTCGATACTATCAGAGGCATTCATTCATACCTATTCTTCTTCTTCACGATACTCATCTTCTCATCGATAATTCTTCACGGAATTGATTTGGTTTGAATCGGTTCAAGTGAAAAAATTGATCTATTGAGAAAATTATTACATTAATTTGTAATTCGGTTTGGTTCAACCTCTCTTGTTCTACTCATCTTATTCTTGGTTCAATTCGATTTGAATTATTTAACCTCTCTTGTTCAACCTCGTATTCCCTAGATTAGCCTCTTTGTCAAGGTCATCAAAATGTTCTAGCATTTCTTTTTTGCTTTATTCTTATCACCTTATTTTCTCTTTGTTTTCATCAATTTGGAATTTTACTTAGTTCATTACTGCATTTATAGTTGAGTGGGTAATTCCTTGCACTGTTGTTTAAGTTAGTTTTAGGATTGTGCTAGGATTAAGAGTTGTAAGTAACGAAAATGGGATTTAGGGTTCTCTTAGGATTTTTCAATTTTACTGCTGGTTGTCTAATTTCGTACAATTTTTGGGTGTTAGTTTAATTTAGATATAGTACGCAACCTATTTTGTTTGGATTTCAATGTTAAACTGTTATTATTGTTGTTGTCGGAGCTCTTTTTTGCTATAATCTAAGGGTTTTTTTAGTGGTTGAGCTTATATTTTTGAATGTGTATTTGAAAAGGGTATTAATTTGATTAGTTAATAGGAAAGGAAAGCTGAAACTTGTTCAATTTTACTGTTGGTTGATTTGATCCAGTGTATTGAAACTTGTTCAAGATCTTGTTTTTTAATTTTTTTTTAATCTGTATTTGGGACCTCTGAAAAATATTTAATCTAGCTGAAGTTCTACTACTATTATAAAATTGGTTTTATGGGAATGTTTGTTATATATTGAGATACCTTTGACTTTCAACACTGGTGTCGAAGAAGCAAAAGAAAGGACCAATTTTGTAACTGAGTTAGTTTGGGTAGTCTCCATACCGGGAGTGTTTGTACTTTGAAAATGTTCACGTAAAAAAGTAGGGTAATTTTTATGAGGGAGGATATTTAATTGGTAGTAACCAGGGCGTATGCAGTAAGTTTTTCATAGGACTAGATGTTATAATACTTGGGCTATGTATGGGATTTTAGAACATTGATTTTTACAGGCATAAAGGTTTTCTAGCTATGAAAGAAGTTCAATAAAGTTCCATTTATGATTTTTTTTAACGTTGTAGTTAGTAGACTTCATTCATAATTTGCATCAAGAACTGATTGTACTTTTCTTGTTTGTCTTGCCTTATAAATGTAGTGTGTACAGATTTGATCCGTGGTGCTAAGGACAAGGGGCTCAGGGTCAAAGGACCTTTTCGAATTCCCACAAAAGTTCTAAACATTACTAGGAAGTCTCCCTATGGAGAAGGAACTAGTTTTTTAATCAATTCTAAGCTTGTTTTTTTCATTGTATGATATGTTTAGGTTCAAGTATTTCTTTTTCTATTTGAATTTTTTTGTATTTTTTGGGGCTTAATTTGTTCTTAGTCCCTTTTTTGAAGTTTAATATGGTTGAATTGGTTAGTTGTACACATATTTTTTTCTATTTAATGGCATTGTTTTGTGATATCTTTGACTTATTTGCTTAATGCAGAGCATTGATTAATTCGAAAGTGCTTGTTTAAATGCCCAACAAGGTTCCTCACATTATCACAGAAAAATTTCTTGTGGAGAAGGTCTAATAGGTCTACTTCTTGTATTAATTCTTTGGATGTGCGTTTAATTTTTGATTGTATGATCTTGGTTCAAATATTTCTTTCATGTTTGAATTGCTCCAGTATTTTCTTAGGCTTAATTGATTCTTGGTCCAAATTTGTGAAAGGTTATCTGGTGTAGTTTCATATAGTGTTGTTTGTTCTAAAGTAACCTAGATACTTTGATAAAAGTAGAGCATGATTAGTCAGAAGGACATTATCTCCATTGAACATATTGGTGGAGGTTGTATGTGAATACAAGTGACTTTGAGTCTCTTTAGACTGGCTTATTTTAAGTTAAAATTACAATGACTAAAATTATTTAAACAATGGGAATTATCTTTATTTTATTCTTTATTAAATATATGTTACACAAATTATTTCACATACCTAATGATACTGTTTGTACGTTGATACTAACTATACTCATGTTTTTTTTCTTCAATATTTTAAATGCTTAACATAGGATATTTAATGGATATTGGAGATAAAAGTTGGATGTATCTTTCAAGATCCGCCGATGAGTATGAAAATGGAGTCAAGGATTTTCTCAATAAGGCATTTGAGCGAGCTTCTCTAGGGAATAAAATATTATGCCCTTGCAAATTGTGCTTTAATCGCTACTAGAATTATCGAGATATAGTGAAGGATCACTTGTTTGGTCATCGATTTGCTCCTACTTACACTCAATGGGTTTTCCATAGAGAAGGAATTTCATCAATAAATATTCCACATCCAAGGCATGAAGGGCATGAAGGGCATGAAGGAGTAAGCCAGGGACTATATGATGACAAACATAATGATATTGATAAACTACTTTATGATACTTTTAGAAATGTAAAATATGATCAGAGGCATGAAGAAAATAGAGGAGTAAGACAGGGGCTATCTGAAGATGTTAAGCGATTTTTTAAATTAGTGGAAGAAGGAAAACAAGATTTATATCCAGGGTGTAAGAGTTTTTCTAAGCTAAGTTTCACCATCCGATTGTACTTGTTTAAATGCATTCACAGGCTGAGTAATGTAGTTTTCTCAGAATTGCTAGACTTGATAAAAGAGGCTTTTCTATTTGTTCAGATTCCCGAGTCTTTCCACAAAGCAAGAAAGATGATAAGAGATTTGGGTCTCATTATGAAAAAATTCATGCATGCCCTAATGATTGCATGTTGTTCTGGAATGACAATGCAAATCTCGATATTTGCGTTGTGTGTGGGTCTTCTAAATGGAAGAATATTCATGATGAAGTTACTAATAAGACCACTAAAGTTCTGGCAAAGGTCTTAAGGTACTTTCCTTTAAAGCCTAGGCTTTAGAGGATATGCATGTGTTCTAAAACATCTGTAGCTATGAGATGGCATGCTACTGAACGACCCATAGATGGAAATTTAAGACATCCTGCTGATGGGGAAGCTTGGCAATATTTTGATTCCATGTATTCTGACTTCGTAAAAGATATTCGTAATGTTAGATTAGGTCTTTCAAGTTATGGTTTCAATCCATTCAGAACAATGACCATTTCTTATAGCACATGGCCGGTTATGTTAATTAACTATAACTTATCATCGTGGATATGCATGAAGCCAGAGTATATTATGTTATTAATGATTATTCTAGGTCCCTCATCTCCTGAAAATGATATTGATGTATACTTGCAGCTATTAATTGCAGAGTTGAATAAACTATGGAAGGTAGAAGTGGAAACATTTGATGCTGAAACTAACCAAATATTTAATATGCGTTCAGCTTTATTGTGGACGGTTAGTGATTTTCCAGCACTAGCAATGCTTTCTGGATGGAGCACCAAGGGAAGATGGGCATGCCCTACTTGTAATCATAATACTTGCTCCCAATATCTCAAACACAGTCGTAAGATGTGTTATTTGGGTCTTCCGATATAAGAAGAAGTGATCTTGATAAAATAAAGGCTGAAATCATTGATATAGAATGTGAGCTTGAAAAGATTTTTCCTCCAAGCTTTTTTTGATATAATGACACATTTACCTATCCATTTAGTAGATGAAATTATGATTGGGGGCCTGACTTATTTGTGTCATATGTGTCCTGTTGAAAGAAATCTATGTAACTTCAAAGGATTTTTTTGCAATTGAAATACCCCTGAAGCATCAATAGCAGAAAGTTTTTTGGCTGAAGAATGTTTAAACTTTTGTTTGAGATACCTAGATGATAGGGTAAAGACAAAATTCAGTAGGATCCAATAGAGGATGATAAGGACATTGAAATAGAGGGATCTAGTTTTCCACCTATATTTTCAAAGGCAGGTCATCCAATCGGATGTAAGAAGAAAATAAAAGGCAAGACTTTTGATCTAGATAATCATTAGTTGTTTGAAGCAGATCGAAATAATTTGTTTAATACTAGAGATGAACAAGTAGAGATATTTATCAAGTAAGATAAAATAATTATTTGTATTTTAACTTTCTTTATATGATATCATTATTTGTTTAAATTTCATTGATCTATACCGTTAGTGATTTAATTTGCAATACATCCTGGCAGGGAACATAAGGATTTTGTTGATAATCGTACTAGAGAAAATGCATGGGTAAACTCTTTTCTTATCGAGCCAGGATCGATAGCCGTTCGACCTCCTATTTTGTAAGTGGGTAGTCTTTGGCAGGCTTGGAGATTCAATTAAGGGGAGCAATCTAATAAATCGACTGTTGGTGGCACCATGCTATCTTAGATTAGGGATGATAATTCAATATATCGGAAATACACTAGGAAAAAAGGTTAGTAAGAATAGAAATTATTAGATTTCCTGTATCAGAAAGAGAAGCTGAGTCGGGATGAGGGAATTGTTTCTATGCTTTTCTCAGATAATGTGGGTGCGAGAGTGAAGCTATCTCCCGGTTCAACCAACCGTCTGTCCTGGTGCCTTTGCTACTGATTTGATCACTTCTCACTTCTTTATGATCTAATATTCTTGCCAATACATTATCTTCATTTTGCTTTGGATTGTAATATCTAATGAAAAATATAGCTCCATGAGCAAAGCGCATATTCATAGTCGAGAATTTGGTAATTGGTTTAAGAAAAAAGTTTAAAATATTGAAGTGCCAAATCATTTAAGATGGCTAGCTATAGGGCCTAATTTTATGGCTAAAAGATATACTGGATATTTCATTAATGGATATCGATTCCATACAATGACACGGGATATCTCAGGTAAGACTCAAAATAGTGGAGTGACTTTGTTAGCAACAACAGATAGTTTTGCTATTGCTAGAGACCCAAATCTCATTGATGGAATGGTTATCTATTATGGAGTTATTGAAGATATCATCGAGATAGATTATTGGAGTTGCTTTAGTGTTATACTTTTTAGGTGTGATTGGTTTCATAATGAAGTAGATCAATATGGGTTGACTTGCATAAATTTCAATAGAAAATGCAGCATAGATTACCCTTTTGTACTAGCATCACAAGGACATCAAGTCTTTTATGTGGAATATCCAATTGAGAAAGGGATTTATTATGCAAAAAATAAAGTCCCTGTTGATTTGTATGATTTGGAGGAAGAAAGTTGTCCCAATATTGAAGAAATATTTTGGAAAGATCCTAATGATGACATTGGTTCAGCAGAAAGAGTAGTCGATGTTGATATCAGATGGTTGAGGGATAATCTCCCTATTGATATCATTGATGTGCCTTCTCTTGCCCAATATTCAGAAGATGTAGAAACATCAAAATAGGAGGATGACATTGATGATACCGATTGGGATTGGGTGGAAGTTGATGACTGACAAAATTAAGATATTCTAAACTTTTTTAAAATTTCTTTGTAATGGTAAGTAGTATATTAGACTTTGTTTGCTATCTTTTATTTTGTTTCTTTAATGTGCTTAATTTTCAAAATGTCTTAAATTAGTGAAACTTAACAAATGCATATGTGCTAAGAGTTGTTGGACACATTGCGAAGCCTTTCTTTCTGGTATCTCTTTCTTCTTTTGGGATTAATTGTGTTGCTAAGTCTTTTTATTTCTTCTTCAATTTCAGTATTCATCTTTCTGCATTATCTCTGAGCAATCTATAACTTCAAATTTCCCCAAGAAAAGTTCAGGTTCTAATCTCTCTCTTTTTCTCTATCTCAATCTCTCTGATTAAATACTTGATAACTTGTGCTTGTTGTAAATGCTAGATTACTTTGTGTCTGGATGAAAGCAAGTTTGTTCTACACTTTAGCAGTGTTGTTTGAATGTCTCAATGTTAGAAAAGGCAACAATATATCCATTGTAATTCCACAGTTGGTGTTGAAGGTGTGTAAGAATGATACAGAACTTTCTTTGTGGGTAGAGAGGGAATAATATAGTGTTCAATTCAGAAAATGCACTACCAGCTGATTAAATTCCATATAGAATATGGTTTCTTTTACCGGCCAATTCATACAGTTAGCCTAAGATATGTTTAGGTTTTTTTTTTTACTGTATGATATGTTTAGGTTCAAGTATTTCTTTTTCTGTTTGAATCGTTTGGTGTTTTCTGGGGCTTAATTACATGATGTTGTTGCAAGTATTTCTATTTTCTATTTAGGTTCAATTATTTCTATTTAGGTTCAAGTATTTCAGTTTAGGTTCAAGTATTTCTGTTTTCTGTTGGTTGGCTGGCTGTTACAGATTACATGTCTGTTTCAGCTAGATCACACAGAAATTCTAAAAATTGTTTCAAAATGTTTATGTTATAAATTTCCTAAGTATGTAAAAATCTAAGAAATGCTATACATATTGCTAGTTTTGTTTGGCAATATGTATAATTCATGTAAAAAACACGTCAGGGAAAAAAACTCACTCTTTCACTTCCCATTCTAAATTTATGAGATAGCGACTGAGATATTTTCTATCTTTTCCAGGTTCTTTCATATTTGATAACTTCTGATCTCTGTAATTCCGAGGGAGTCAGGAAAGTGACATACTAGAAGCCATTTGTCTTATAAGGAAAAAACTGAAGGAGGCAAAGATTAAAGATACAGGTATGCTTTGAGTGTCTTGTATTCTTATTTATGTACAGTTAACCAAAATGGAGGTCACTTGATGATTCAATGCAAATAGTCATTAATAACTAAGAATAATTATCTATCTAATCAACATCCTTCCCATAAATAAGCCTGTGGTTTGGTTCAATATTTGTTTAAGGAAATTAAGGCAGAAAATATATAAGTCTCAAGTACATGTTTCTAATGCTATCTAAAATTTGAGATGTTGGATTTGTAGCACTGCCTATAGAACATGAAATAGTATGATTACTTCCACCAGATTCCAATGCTTTTACCATGAACAGAGATTTGTAACATCTGAAGACCAATATAATGACCACTAACTGAGATTAGACTGGTTGGTAAGTAAGAAACAAGAGAACACCAACCTTTTGTTTCTGGTTAAAAGAACCAATGAACCAACAGTACTCAAAATTATTTGGCATATTATAAAAATAGATAATAGATATTATAAAAGAAAAAAGTAAGGAAAGAAAATCACTTTATGTTTACTGACAAGAGGATATATAAAGGCGCTCTCCGAGTATCTGTTTCTGCTACTTAGGAAGCAAGGTACTCAGCATTTTAGGTCCTGGAGCAACTAATCCAACTGCAACAGGACCAGCATTTGATACCAAAATTTTTAATTTTTCTATTTGAATAAATCCTAAGGTGAAACTGGTTGTTTTTAATATTATTTTATGATAGTTTGTTGATGTCCTGCATATGTATATGTGTTTGGATTTCATATATTCTTAATACATAACTATTAGAGTTGTATTTGCTATATTAGGTATTAGAGTAAGAAAATTATGGAACGACACCTTTGGTTGTCCAAGCAGAGATATTATTCTGTCAGTTTCTTCTTTATGCTTATTCAAATTTGTAGCACTCACTACATATATTATTGTTGCTACAAAAATCAAAAGCAAAGGTAATTTTCCTTTGGCCATGTTGTTGTTATACTTGGCCCTCAATGAAACAAACACAAAGAAAGCAAAAAGCAAATTTTCCTAACAGCTAGGTGTGTTGTCCTAGTAGTGTGTGTAGTGATGGGGAAGATGATGTAGGTTATGAAGGGTTGGGGTGTAATGTTAATGGCTAGTCAGTCGGCCTGGAATAAATAGTGGAGAGAGAGAGTTGATATTACTACAGCAACTATTATCTGATAAGTTTAAGTGACTTTGACTGTTTTGCTGTGCATTTTTTTCATTTCAACCTTCTAAAATTTAACTTGTTCCATCTTAAATTTATACAAGTTTTTACAAAAATAAACCAACAACAGCCTACAAAAAATAACAATAGAGCAAGGAACAGGACATTTAGTAAACCTGGACCATTATCAACCATGGAAAGTAGAAAACGACGTACGCTGACAACAAATGAAACTGTTCAAGTTATACAATTGGAGAAAGAAAATCTTCTAAAGTTAATTGAACAAGAGCATCCACCATTAGCACCACCAGCACCATCATCTAGAGAAATTGAACAATCTATAGCAGAGCTCCATGTTGTAGAGGAGTAAAATATAGAGGATGATCAACAAGATCAGGTCCAAATGACAGATTCAGCCACTCCTACAACAGTTGAACATTCTGAAGCACAAGGTAATATATAGCTTAGAAACTTATTAAATTCATTCATGACTTTTAATTTCTTCTATTTTTTTATAACGAAAAGGCCTTCAACTAGAAAAACAAGAGGCAAAACACAAATGTACAAGAGAGAAATAATTGATCACATTAAACAAGAACAACCAACCTGTTGGTCCTACAGATGAAGCTGCAAATGAGCTGAGCAGCTTCCTAAGCACATTGGCGAAGGAAGCGACCCTTTGCCCATTGGATATATTTGATTGGAGGCATATGGATACTAAACAGGAGTTATGGGATTATACCAAGGTTTGTGTTCTGAATATCAAGTTACATATCATTATTGGAACTTCTACCCTTTTCATTTCCTTAATTAAAAGTGCATTTTTTTTGTTGTTCTAACTGAATGGAACCAACTTGTAGCCAAATATGATATTCTTGATACCGTAAAAGATTGGGTTTTGAAAAGATTTGAGAATCTTGGAGAAAGAACAGAAGGGAGTTGAAAAGAGATCATTACGATCGATGGGAAAATGATGAAGTTTGATTATTGAAAAGGTCCGAAAGTGTTCCAGAATGTCAATTTAGAGAGCTCCTCGTGTACTGGAAGTTTGAAAAATTCCAGGAAAAACATATTTCACCGTCTACGATCATATTACTGTTAGTGCTACTGATGAATCCCTTTATTACTATTGTTAATGTTACTGATTCATTCTTTCAGAAAATTTCCAAAACCAATATTGAGAATTGGAAAAAGTTGATGAATCCACACACTACTGGGAAGAAAAGTTTTGCTTTAGTTCGCAACAAATTGATGTGTTCTCTTGTTTATTATTTAGTTATAACTTGTTATATAAATAGTTTTTAATAGTCACTAAATATCATATGAATAGGAAAATGAGAAGGGGAGAACTTTGTCACTAAAGGAAATATTTGTGGTGGCAAGACCAAGAAAATCTGATCATACATACAAGACGTCAAATGAAGACACCACTAGTAAAATTGTATGAAAATTATTTTTTTCAAGTTTATATTAACATAAATGATCAGTTTTAAATTTTTAATTATTTAAATATGCTTTTGAATATTATTATTAGGCTCAAATAGAGGAAATTGAAACACAACAGGATTCAAATAAACAGCCCGTTGATGTATTTTCATCTGTCATGGGTGTTGAACATCTGAGACGTGTAAGACTGCTTGGAGGAGGGATTACAAAGACTTCTTTGAAAAGATTAAATGATGGATATGAACCATCTTCAAATGCCACAAATGATGTTGTGCAATAAATGCAAGAAAGGATGCAAAAAATGGAGGATCAGATCGAGTAGCAGAAGAGAACCATTCGACAAAAAGTTGTTGCAGATGTAATTGCTAGCTTCAGAATGCAGGAATTAATTGATCCTAAGATACTGGTGGCATTTTCCATTCCTTCACCAATGGAATCGACTTCTACACTAGCAACTACAGGGATAAACAGTCATGGTTAGTGTTTGAAATTCTGAATTATACTCCAGTTCATTTGGTGGCTGGTATAGTTTATTGTTGTTGGACTTTATTGGATGGTTATGTCTGGTTGCTAACTGTGTGCCGAGTTATGTTTGATGATTATGTGGGATTTTCACTACTGGTGTGAGTGGTGCTTAACATAATTTGTAAAATAGAGTAATGTAGTACCTCAATGAAATCTGACATGAGTTTACATTAGTTAGTACCTCAACGAACCTTACAGTTCAAACCTTAGGCCAGTGTCTAGAAGTAGTCCCAAATTTATTTAAAACTAATGTAGTGCCAGCTAGATTGACCACGGAAACTTTTCATGAGTTTACATTAGTTGGTTAGATCAAACATTAATAGATTGAAGTGTCAACAGCTCGTGCACCTAGCCTGAATATCTCAGTCTTCATATAGACTGAAGAATGTGTAAATCTAATTTTATCTATAGAACCAATGGCTTTATCAAGTCTCACGTGTACAGCTTCTGTAAGAAGAGACATTTTGGGATTGGTATTAAACTTCAGGAGGTCATTACAAGTATAAATTCTATCTCGAAAATATTTTTTTTGCATTCAATTGTTCTGTAGTGATAATGTGTTATTCTTCTCACCCCTTTTTCTTTTTTTTAATGGTGGCATTTGTTGATGTGATAGCTACATCTGTTGATCATATGATAACGTGTTATTTTGTACTTGGTTGCAAAATCAATCCATTGGTTTTCAATATTACAACTACTTATAGCGGGTTCATTTTGGGTTTGGTATCTGTTGCTTGTTATATCAGAGGTAGAATTTTGTGAACTTCTCTGTTTGATACTTAAGTTCTTGGTAAACTTTGCCATAGAGGAATCAAATGAACCAGGTAATCATCTTTTATTGGATGTACGTTAGTCCTTAAGTGATCTGTAATTGAGGTTGAACAATTTGCATCGCCTTAGAATCTTAAGAAAGATTTTGGATGTTTAATTGGAGAGGATCCAAGGCTTGAAAGATTACTGAACATATGGAGACAAAGATTATGGCACTACTCAATGAAAGAATAATGTTTCTATCATAGTACTGGTAGGTATACTTTGTGAGAGATTACAACAACAACTTATCCCGTGTAATCCCACAAGTGAGGTTTGGGAGAGGTAAGATATAAAACCTCAAGGAGAGTACTTCAGTTTTCATTTTTAAAGAATGACGTAGCATAGGCTCTTAAGTTGTAACTAGGATAGTGTGAGTTATGACTATTGGAGTCTTTCTAGTTCCATTTTTCCAGAAAACTGATTACTTGACTTTTTTATTTTTAATATCTCTTACCTAAGATTAACTCCTTGACGAGTTTTTTTAAAGCAACTGTTTTCTCACTTGTAAAAGTAACATAACTTAAAGCGTTTCATCATTTTTTTCATATTGCCTTCATATGTCGCGGGAGCTCCAACGCGTGGGTTGGATGAATTAAGAATGTTTAACACTTCTAGATGGACCAACTTTACATTCCATATTCCAGTGGAGAAAGATCAGCTTTCTAGCTGAACTCATCTGCATTTTTAATGTCCCTTCTTTAACTGTTTGATCCAAGTTTTATTTGATATTTTTCAACTTTTGTTGTTGTTTTTGTTGTGAAGTTTGTTGCTCAACTTTAATTTTGTTATTCTTATTGTTGTAGGTGATCATGACATAGAAGATGGCGGCGGAAACAAAATTGATGAACTAGACCTAACCTAGATATCGAGCACATTGGCTTCATATCACACTAGCTGTTGGAAAAACTTATGTATGTTTTGATTGGGATCGATCACATTATTTGACCGAGTAGTTTCAAACATTTTTTATTTTTTAACATTGAAAACTTGTGTATGTTTTAATTTTTTTGAATGGTCAAAAAATATTTGGTTTCTTATTGGTTGACAAAATTAGCCGTTGCTATAGTTCATGTTTAAGTGTCACAATAGCTTACAAAATAACCATCCTAAAAAGCTTTTTAGGAAGATTTATATAAGTCAACATAAATCAAACCATCTCAATAGCTTAAAAACCGTCGCAATAAGATTATAGGGACGATTTTACAACCGTCCCAATAGCTTAGAAAACCATCGCAATAAGGTTATAGGGACGATTTTACAACCGTCCCAATAGCTTTAAAAGCGTCACAATAAGGTTATAGGGGCGATTTTACAATCATCCCAATAGCTTAAAAAATGTTGCAATAAGGTTATAGGGAGATTTACAACCGTCCCAATAGCTTTAAAAACTGTCGCAATAAGGTTATAGGGACGACTTTACAACCTTCCCAATAGCTTAAAACTGTTGCAATAGCTTTTATATGGACGATTTTACAACCGTCGCAATAGATTAATACCGTCTCAGTAAGTTCTATATGGACGATTTTAAAACTGTCCCAATAACTGTCTCGATAGCCTCATAACCATCACCTCAACAAATTTATAATTGTTGCTATAGTATATATACAGGAACGGTTGGTAACCGTCCCAACACCACGCCAACCGTCGCCATATGGTCAATGTACATAACCGTTGCTAAAGACAGGGATGTAGCAACGATTTTCCGCACCGTCGCAAGAAACCATCATGTTTGAGCTACGGTAACTCCTTTAGTAGCAACGGCTTCCCTAACAGTCGCTATATGTCTATTGGAACAATTTTAGTGGCTATGAAGACGATATGAGAACCGTCGCCATAACCCATTTTTCTAGTGGTGTCATTAGGTGTAATTATCGTTTTTGATGTGTATGATAATATTTTACTGTTATTAAAAAAATATACCTATTAAAATCTTGACAGAGAGCAAGCAGAAGAAGTACGTATATAAAAATATATAATATACTTTGCATAGTATTACTTATATACTTGCTATATACTTACTGTACTTTTCTACTTATATATAAGGGTCCTCCTTGCCAACTAATTCAGCTGCTTGCTTCGAAATTTTATTATGTCACTCTTAATTAATTATTATATATCATTTACCGATTAAAAAATTAATAATATTTAATTTAAAAAAGTAAAATAGATATTTATGACATGATTAATTATTATATATCATTTACCGATTAAAAAATTAATAATATTTAATTTAAAAAAGTAAAATAGATATTTATGACATGTTTGTTTCAGCTACTTCAACTGTAATTTTACTATGTCACTTTTAATTAGTTATTAAGTCATTCAACTATTAAAAAATTAATAATATTTAATAAAAAAATGTAAAATGGACATAAAATAATAAATTAACTCTTGACGTCTTATATGATGTCCACCTAAATTTTTTTCACACGTATTTTTATAATAATCTTTCTATATCACTTCTTATTATTTATTATGAGTCATTTACGACATGTCTACTTCGTTACTTCAATCGTGATATTTCGTTGACTATCGAAATTATATCAGTATTACTTAAATTGAAATAGAAGAAAAAGTATTATAAATCACCATAATTAAAAACTTAAATTATTTTTAAATATAATTGACTATTAATGTCACAAAAATTTAGACGAGGTGAGAGTATTATAAATTACAATAGTTAATAGTTTAAAATAATAATTGTCTCTTAATTCTTAAGCAATGAGTTAGGCTAAAATAGCAAATTTGTAGTGTGCAAAGTCTGCAATTGTAGCATCTATAGGCTTTCTTATAATTTGAAAAAAAAAATAGAAGATATAAAATATTTGTCGGACTCTCAAAATTATATCAGTAACACTTAAATTTGAATAGAAGAAAAAGTATTATAAATTACAATAATTAAAAATCTATTTTATTTTACAAATATAATTTACTATCAATACAAAAGTTTGGACAAGAAGAATAACATATATTAATTGAAAATTACATATGAAGTATTATAAATTATAACAGTTAACAATTTAAAATGTCTAAAAATAATTTGTTATATATTTCAAAAAAAATACGTAAAAAATACTATAAATCACATTAATTAGCGAGTTAAAAAATGTAAAAGATATAACATATTTGGTTGATTGCCGAAATTATATTAGTGTCATTTTAATTGAAATAGAAGAAAAAGTATTATAAATCTCAATAATTAAAAACTTATATTATTTTTAAAATATAATTGACTATCAATGTCATTAAAGTTTTGACAAGGAGAGTAACATATATTGTTTAAAAATTACATAAAAATTATTATAAATTACAATAGTTAACATCTTAAAATATCCATAAATATATTAAAATTTTAATTAATTATTTAAATTCTATTTATGTCACATAATTGAAACAAAAAATATATATATTAGGCTCGTGCTAACACATGCTCTTTGTATCTATTACTATATATAGAATCACCACCTTCAACATGTTGTTTAAGGCCACTAAATAAATAATATAAGGATATTATGGTCTTTAAAGTATTTTACTAAGCTAGCTTTCTGAGAAAAATTGTCTATTTCTGCTTTGATATTTGTAATTTAACAACAATTTTACAAAAACATTCATCCTTTCCCGTTAAATTAAAAATCATGTCCTAATGGTGGGGTCCCTTAGTTAACTCATTTTTACTCGGTCTTTTTCCTCCTTTAGGCTCCATTTGTTTTTTTTAAGATTCAATCGTCTGAATGTAAATGCAAATTTGAATGATTAAAATGTTATCTTTGGATCTGAAAATTAAATGATTAAGACTGTTTATTTTTTAACATCTGAATATATAAAAAAATTATTTATATACATAATAAAATAAAAAATTAATTATATATTTTTAAAAAGTATGTAATTTAATACAACAAAATTATTAGTATTTGATTGAGAAAAAATATTTATGTTTGTTAGTGATAGTGGAGATGGCTTATAATGATGGTTGCGGTGACGATGATTGATGTTAGTGATTAATAATGTTGGTATTAATTGTGATGGTTGATATTGTAGTGACTGTTATGATGGTGGTAATTGATGGTGGTGGTGGTGGTTGTTGTGATGTGACGTTGCTTGATGTTAGTAGTTTAAGGTGTGAATTGTGTTGGCTGAAACATGAATGCATAATGATTGACGATGTGTTGGTGCTAGTTGGAGATGTTATTTGTTGTGATGGTGGAGATGGTTGTTAGTAGAGATAAATTGTAGCAATGGTACTGGTTGAAGTGGTGGTAGAGGTGGCGTTACTAGTGACAATGGTGGTGGCGGCCAAAGAATGTGTAGAGGTTGTGATGTATTAGTGATAGTTAGTGGTAGTGCTAGTTGTGATAGATGAGTTGGTTGGTAGTAGGGATTGGCCGGTAGTGGTTGCTGATTGTGGTGCTGTTGACGGCAGTGGTGGCGGTGAAAATAATTAGAATAAAAGAGGTAGTAGGTGTGGTAACGGTTGATAATTATGGTTGGTAGCGGTATTTTTTGTCGATGGTGATTGTGATGGTGGAGGTGGTTGGTGGTTGGTGGTGGTTGACAATGGTGACGGTGGCAGAGGTGGTTAGTGGTGGTGACTACTGAATATGAATAGAGTGGTGAATATTATCCAACACTAAAATATCCGTTCAGACCTATTAAGACTTGATTCTAGATCTGAATGATTAAGATCTATTCAGACGTATTAAGAGTTAAAACCTTAATAAAAAAATAAATGTACTTAATGGTCTGAAATCTGAACCATTCAGATTCAGAACTCCATTAAGTGCAAACAAATGAGTTCTTAGTTCAATGATGGTGTATACACTATTTTTCATTTGAATATGTTAAAAAGTAAATAATTTTTTTTTTTATTTATGCCATAGTGATAAGGTAAATAATTTTTTTTTTTTATTTATGCTACAGTGATAAGGTAAGTTATCTCATATATATGTGATGAGATGATTTATCTTCAAAAACTCCTAAACCTCAACAACCCTAATACTTGGTCACCGCCGACATGGCCGGTCCAACCAACGATCAGGTTACTGGTATGGGCCAGAAACATAATATTTCGCTTATCACTTCTTATCCCAAATCTCCTAATAAGCAATCAATTATGTCTAGCGTTGTATCTTGCAAGCCTAATGATATGCCTGTGGCATCTTCTAATATTGACAAACAGGATATTATTGATGAGACAAAGGGTTCTAAACCTAAATATGTAGATTTAATGAAACTTAGTCAGTCTTTGAAGCAAGGATTGAAAACTTCCCAAGGATCTATTCCAGTTAACGAGGTGGAATATATAATGGTGTGCCAAGAGTTACATGGATGGAAGAGGAAGTGGAGAAGATGAATGTAATTTTAGAATTGCAATTACCAGTGATAAGAAAAAATTTCGTATGGATAGCCTGAATTGGAGGACCTGCATAATCAAATTTTAAGACAATGTAAGATCAAAGGCGAGTGCAAAATTGAATTTTTTTTTAGACAGACACATCCTAATGAGATTCAGTTTGATGGAGAATTTTGTTACCATGTTATCCAAGAACGTATACTATATTACTGCAAGAGATGGGATTACATATCAGATGAGACTTTTCATTTATGATGCTAATTTCAAATCTGAAGAAGAGACCACACGAGCAATGACTTGGATCTCTTTTTCTGATTTGTTACCTGCCTTTTTTGTAAAGGAATCGTTGTTTCATTAGCTTTAGATATGGGGAAGCCAATTTATTTGGATACAACCACAAATAATAAAACTCATCCTAGTTGTGCAAAAGTCAAAGTTCAGGTTTATATGGCTACTAAGCTTCCTGATTATGTGGAGTTAGAAGTGTAAAATGTCAAAACTAATGAAACAAGAAGAATATGAAAAGTAAAGATACAATATGATATGTGGCCAAAGTACTGTCACATATATAAACTTCAAGGACACGTCGAAGATAAATGCAGAAGTTTACATCCCAAAATTAAAGCAAGAGGTTAAATTTGAGCAACAAGGAGAAGGAAAGAAAGATGAATTGGCGGATATGCCACTTCAAAAAAGATATATTAATGGTAAACTTGTGTTGGCGAAGTGAAATCCTACGAGTAGGATGTTTAGGCTTGAGAAAGGCACAACCAAGATAATAAATGATGCTACAGAAGAATCGGATATAGCTAAAAAAGGAATTATTTCTAAAAAAAACCTTTGATGCTTTGTAGGATCAAGATGAGAATGAAGTCAAAGAGGAAAAGAAAAATGATAAGATGACACATAGTAGTAATAAGGATGGGGATAATGCAGTAACAGACTATACTGGGAGTGAATTTAATATGTAGTAACAGCTACTGGAAAACCTTAAAGTCAATAGCAAGGAGCTTCTTCTTAAATGCAAGCAAGTTAATAATAAAGACCAATGCACTACTACTCAATCACTGTATGTTACAGTGGAAGGCAACAACACGATCTCTCAAACAAATAAGGTATTTTCATGCAAGATGATTGACATGGGCTTAGATGTTAAGAAAGAAGAAGCAACAACAGATTCCAAACAACTTCAGCTAAGGGATGTTTGGAGCAATCAGGAATAATCTGTAAGTGTACCTGCACAACACAATGATATGGATAAGAGAGAGATAGTCACTACAATTGAAGCGGACATAGAACAACAGTTAACATTGGCTACTTTTCATACCCCATTGCAGATAGATGCATCTGCAGAGATTATAAACAAAAATATAGATTATTTTCTGACTATATCTCCTAGGTCGGAAGTCGCAGATGGCAAAAGTAGTCCTATTTCAGCAAAACATAAATTGAAGCCGACAACAATTTATATGAAATCTACAATTGTAGAATCCTGCCCATTAAGTCACTTCAAAATCTAGTATCTCATTATGGTCATTCACAAATTTATGAAATTGAAGATAAGCAGGAAGCAAAAAATGGTAGAAGTGATATTCAGGTGATGTTGAAAGCTGGTCTATTATCCTAAACAGCGAGCAAATCTAACAAGGGTAAAAGCAAGGTGAACAACATTCCTACTAGGACAAATCCAAAAATGAGTGCAAAACTAATAAAAATGAAGATGAAAGCATTATTTTGAAATTTGAGATCTGTAAGAACTCAGAATTCATTCCACGAAATATAAATGCTTCACATATTTCATAAATTTTTTAATTATTGTATTAATAGAACCTTTTTCAAGATAGGAGACAAATTCACAAGTACAATAGGAGCTTGGGAATGAACTATGTTAATTACAATTGTAATGGTAAAATCTGGGTGTTCATTCACGATCATGTGCAGGATGAAGTTATTGCAGATTTTGAGCAGCAACTATCATTACAACTTCAGTTTCTTGAAACTGGTCAAGTTCTGGTGCTTACTATTGTATATGCTCAATCTGATGAATATGAGAGAATGGAACTATGGGATGATATATACAATCTTAGTAATAGTATGTCTCTTTCTTAGTTAGCTGAAGGTGACTTCAATGTCATTTTAAGTCACGAAGAAAAGATTGGTGGATTACCTGTCCATCCTCAAGAATATGAAGATTTTGCCTTTTGTATTAACTCATGTGAATTCTTTGATATAAAGTATAAAGGGAGTTCATTTGTTTGGTAGAATGAGAGAGCAGACCATGAATGTATTTTTAAAAGGTTAGATAAAATGCTCATGAATCAAGCCTTTATGGGTTTACATGGGCATGTTGTAGTGGAGCATCTTTCTAGAACTAGATCTAATCATGCACTTTTGTTGCTGACTTGTGGGGAGTTATCCACTATTATAGAAAACCTTTCAAATTTCTCAAATTTGGGCGGAGCATGATGATTTTTAGATTATTGTAAAGGATAATTGGATTTCTGATGATGAGTGTGATATTTTTATTAGAGTGAAATAAAAAATGATTAGGACTAAATCAGCTTTATCTATTTAGAGTTGTTATGGTTTTTGCCCTGATTTTTTTACTATATTTAATTTTTTTTTAGAAAGAAAATAAAAGTTACTATAATTACTTTTACTTTTCTGAAAGAAAAAAATATAATTCCTTTTCATATTTGGCTAATCACTTTCTTGGAGGAAAGGTTTTGGACATCTATAAATAGAAGACTTCCTTCTCATTCCATAACGCAATAGCATCCACAATATAGTCTTTAAAGAGTCTTTGTTTAGGGGGAGATTTTCTCTTTTATTAATTTTTATGTTTTTCATATTAGGCTTTATATGTAGGCCAATTGGCCAAATAATATAATAATATTAAGCCTTTTAGTATTATTTTATGTATCTTCTGAATTATCACCACAATGATTTGCAACTAACAGCTTGCGCATGACGCCCTCTCGATTTCGAACCCAACAAGAGCAAAGAGAAATTTAGAGATATTTTTAAATAAATAGTGATTAGAGAGGAGATTGTGAGAATAAAAGAGTCCTTATTTGAAGAAGATCCTTTCATTGGAAACAGATGTGTTTTACAAAGGGCACAGGCTAAATCGAAGCAGTATTTAAAATTTGAAGAAGAGTTTTGAAGATAGAAGGTTGGGATACAATGATTTGAAAAGGATGAAAAAATACTAGATGTTTACATAATCTAGTTAAAGGATAAAGAAAGAAACTATGGGTGTGTTTGGTATGAAGAAAAATATTTTTCATGGAAAATGTTTTCCTAGAAAATGTTCTCTTGGAAAATAAGTTGATTTCTTTCTTGTTTTCCTATGTTTGGTTAGTGAATGGAAAATATTTTGTAGTGTTTGGTTGGTGAATGAAAAATATTTTTCAAAAAATATATTTTAGTATTTAGCTAAAGCGTAAATACATTTTAAAAAATAACTTTTGATCTCAAAAAAATATTTTTTTAGGGTTTGTTCGATATGAAGGAGGAAAAATATTTTCTAGAAAAATAAGTTGTTTCTTACTTATATTCGTGTGTTCGTTATGCAATTGGATAAGTATTTCTTTTAAAATTATTTGTATATATTTAACAAAAACAATGAGAACGAATGTGATAAAAAGGATGAGATAAGAAAAAAGTTTTGAATTTTTTTTAAAAAGCAAATTAAAAACATTAATTTTTTTTTAAAATTTTACCCCAACCTCACTCCCCTAACCCGACCCCACCCTCATTCAAAAAAAATATTTCAAATTTTTTTTACTTACCCCACTCTTATCCATTATCCCTACCCCCCCCCCGTACAACCCCCCCCCCCCCCCTCCAAAAAAAAAAATTAATTTTTAAAAAATCAAAACTATTTTCTTAACCGCTCGTACTATCTATTTTGACAATCCCACCCCCCACCTACCAACCCCCTTAACAACAACAACAAATTCAGTGTATTCCCACCAAGTGATGTCTGGAGAGGGTAAAATGTACGCAGTTCATACCGCTACTTTCGAAGAGGTAGAGAGGCTGTTTTCGATAGACCCTCGGCTCAAGATAATGTATAGTCAACAAGGTCATAGTAATATATGACACGGAATGGGTGGCATAAACGAAATAAGAAATGAGAAATAATAACAGTAGAGCTAAGCGAGCCATGAAAAAATTTGAAATATTTTTTTTGAATGAGGGTGGGGTCAGGGTAGGGGAGTGAGGGTGGGGTAAATTTTAAAAAAAATAAATTTAAAAAATTTAATTTTTTTTTCGGGTGAGGGGGAGGAAGTTGGTAGGGTGGTTGGATAGGGGAGGTAAGAAAAAAGTTTGAATTTAAAAAAAAATATTGGAAAGGGGAAGGGACTAGGATTTTGGGTTTTGGGTAGGGGATGAAGTAAGAAAAAAAATTTAAAATACTTTTTTAATAGGGGTGGGGGATTGAGGGTCGAAGTAAGGAAGGGTGATTTTTAGAGTTGTGTGAATATTTCAAGTTAAAGTGAGGTTGAAAGAGAGTTTTGAAAAATGATTTCCTTACTTTTTGAAGGGAAGTCATTTTCTTTAGATTTGAGGAAAATAAGTTGATTTGAAAAATATTTTTCAAAATCTTTAAGCCAACCAAACATGAGAAAATTGAAAAACATTTTTCAAAAAATATTTTTCTTCATACCAAACACACCCTATGTATTAGTAGAATTTAAAATGGTGATGGCGAATGGGTAGAAGAGGCAGATCAGGTGACCTCTAAGGCAGTGTCTTTCTTTCAAAAATAATTTACAGAGGTGGGTGCAGATACAAAAATCTCTTTAATTAACCACATCCCACCTACTATTACAGAGGAGGAGAATTCTAACCTCAATGTTAGTCCTTTCATAGAAGAAGTGAAAAAAGTTGTTTTTGAGCTTAATGGAGACAGTACATATGGACCTGGTGACTTTTTTTTAAATAGTTTTTCAGAGTTATTGGAGAATAGTTGGGAAAGATGTTTTCAGGGTGGTTTTTGCTTTTTTTGATGGACATACCTTACCTAAGGCTATTATCCATACTAATTTGATCCTCTTATCTAAAATGAATGTGATTCAATCCTTCTCTATATGAGATAAATTAGTTTGAGTAATTTTCTAAATAAGGTGATATCTAAAATTTTACATAATAGATTGGAGAAATCTTTCTTTCTTAATATCTAAAAATAAACTGATTTTGTTAAAAAAAAAAAAAAGAAGTATCACAGAGAATGTGCTTTTAGCATAAGAGATCATTGTTGATATTAGTAAGAGGGGTAAGGCGACTAAGTAGCTATTAAACTAAATATGGCAAAGACTTATGACAGAGTAAATTGAAAATTTTTTAAATTGATTCTTTAATAAATGAATTTTGATTAAAGAGAGATAAAATTTGAGGATTGACGGCTAACAATTGATATTCGAATCTTATTAATGGTCAAGCTTTTGGGTTCTTTTATTCTACTAGAGGTATAAAATAGGGAGATCCTTTATCTCCAGTCTTGTTCATATTTGCAATTGAGGTATTATCTAAAGCGTTAAATTCTCTATTTCATAATGAGAATTTCAAAGGCTATGATATGCCTGAATGGAGTGATAAAATTAATCATTTGGCTTATACTGGTGACACAATTATTTTTATGTCTACAAATGTTGCATCTCTGAAACTGATTATGAATATTCATGAAAAATATGAGGTTTAATCAAGAAAATTAATTAATAAGGAAAAGAGTACTTTTTTTTATTTATCATAAAACTGCTCAAGTTCTTATTAGGCAGGTGGAAGATTTCACTGGTTTTAAAAAAGATAATTTTTCTTTGATGTATTTGAATTGTTTAATTGGACATGCAAGAAAAAGATAAATTCACTTTGTAGAATTGTGGAAAAAGATTCAGAATAGATTACAAGCCTAGAAAGGCAAGCTTCTTTTATTTGGGGGAAAAGCATTACTGATTAATAGTTCTTTAAACAGTATTAAATAGATTTTTTATTTGATATTATTTCTCCCAAGTGAGTGATTCACCATCTACATAGGACTTTTGTAAGATTCCTATGAAATTTTAAAGAAGAAGGCAGAAGCAAACATTGGGTGGGCATGAAAAGATATTTGCAAACCTAAAGAAGAAGGTGGTTTGGGCTTTAGATCTCTATTTGATATATCTAAAGCTATGTTTATTAAATTATGGTGACTTTTTAAAACTCAAAAATCAATGCGGATAAATTTTATATAGAGCAAATATTGCAAAAATGTGAGACGTCGAATGGTACAATGAAAAGGTGGTTCCATGATTTGAGAAAATATGTTGACAGATAATTTTGAACAAGAGATTTAGTGGGAGCCAAAGAAAAGGCATTCTAGTATATTATTTGATACTTGGACTCAATTAGGGGCTCTTCATTTTTACATGCCTATTTCTACTACCTCTATTGTTTCTAATCTTCTATGGGAAGATATTGGTCGATTATTTTGCGGTGGAAGTGGAATATTGAGTCAATTCATCAATTATTTCATGAGGATATATATCATCATATACTCAGCAATATTAATTGTGAAGAAGACTCAGATGCATGAGATAAGCTTTGGTAGACGTTGCATAGCACTGGAAGGTTTACTGTTAGGTCTGCCTGGGAATGCATTAGACAGAGAGACATTTGATAAGAATCGGATTACATTAATAAACAAGAATATAATGCGGAAGCGAAAATACTAAGATTAACGGCAAGAAATTAAAGATAGACAAAATTGGAGAATAAAATCTTCAATTTCGATGTTAAGTGCTAAGAACTTTAATTGATCTTAGCATTCAAAATTAGTGGATTAAGACTAATTATGATACTAATAGAGTCAATTCAAGAACTTAGATCAAAAGTGATCTAGACCGCTATTTCAAAGAAACTAAAGACAACAATTAGTATAAGACTAATCACCTTCTTTAATGAACTTTAATAGAAACCAAAGATACCAAATTAAGAATTAATCTTACCTCCTAAAGAATCATTCTTATAGGGTTGCAAGATAAATCCCAAGTAGCCACACACAAAGGTGTAAATAAGAGAAACTCTTAATTAATAATATTATTATCTCCTTGAAAATAACAAAATTCTTCCCTATATATAGGAAAAAAAAAACTATCCCAAATAATATGGGATTGGAATCTACCTTTATCAAATTTAACTAAGACTAGGAAAAAGCTATCCCAAATAGCATGGGATTAGGATCTACTATTATGGAAATAATAAATAAAATCCTACTAAGACTAGGAAAACATGTAAAAATAATACAAAAAATTCTCTCCTAAGAAAATAAGGAAAAGTTTTCAAATTTACTCATAACTCATATGGGCTCAATTTTCTTCATTTTGGGCTTGGACTTGAATCATGAAATATGTGTAGCACTTTGCCTATTCTTCTCCATAATTCTTGGACTCGTTCTTGGGCTCTTCTTCCATCATAAGCATCTTCTTGATTTCATTAAAGCCCGCCAATCTTAATGCAAGTGGACCAACCTGGATGCTATCATTCCCCTCTTCTTGAAAACAATTTGTCCTCGAATTTGAATCTCGCATAATCAAGACGACATACAATAATAAACAACATCCATTACTTGAAAACAACAATGGTAGGAACAAAATAAGATAGTGACCATGTGTCCACTTAACCCAATTAATCCTTGCATGTATAAAATCACCTTTATAAAGCATGTGGACATCGTCATCCCAATAGAAAATTCTCTTATTTGTATGAGTACAACAAAATTCATATATGGATAACGTTGGAGATGATATGTGCTTCTCCAATTTAACTCTATCAATAAAGTGGGCCTGCCAAAGACGACATAACATCTATAGAATATACATCAATTTGAACACTTTTATGATATAGCCAAGCATCCTCAATTACACTTCTCAGATATTTTTCACGTACCTATTCACATCAACGTAAGAATTAAGAGTGTAGTTCATCACTTTAAAAAAGACCTTAGGTGTTCTAGCAATCCCAAGAATGTGAATAAATCAATCATACATACCGTATTTGGTCTTATATGGCAAAATAACAACACTTCATTCCTTTTGCATGAGCGTTAGATTCACAACTGTATTTTTTATCTTTTTTGTCATAAGTCTTATCTTGGAAAGACCCAAAACAAGTCTCTTTACCTTTATACTTCTCAGCAACATGCACTTGCTTAATGGGATATTTAGTTTGGACCACCTTAGGAACAAGTTTATTCAATGATGATTTTTTAATGCAAATATTTCCCTGAGTATTTGCAAAAGAGTCAAAATAACTAGAAGAAGAAGTAGGAATATTAGAATTAGAATAAGAAATAACCTTATTCAAACTCTCTTGTTTTTCTCTCTCTACCTCACAACCATCCCTCTCCTTTTTATTCTCGTGATCATCTCTCTTTTCTTTTCTCTTGACCTTAATTGACAGCTTATTCTCTCCATACAATACAATCTCTTTCTTTTTCTCTCTTCGAATGTCAACATGCACTCCCTTTCTCCTTCCATTATTTTCTCTCTCAAAATCTTTCATTGCTTCTTTCACACGTTTCTCATCTTTATAAACTTGGGATGAAGTTAAAGGTACAAGTTCATATTTTCTTTTGTTTAGCTCAAAAGAAACTCTATTCTTCCCCCTATCATAAATTGAATTCCTATCAAACTGTCAGGGATGCTCAAGCTTGATATGACAATCTTGCATTGGAATTACATCAGACAGAACATTATCAGAGTACCTTCCAATGGAGAAAGAAATCATGCATTGCTTAGTCACCTTAAGTTCACCAAAATCATTGTGTTTGATGCATGTAAGTTTTAACTTCTCCACCACGTATGAACTTATCACATTAGCATCACTTTCAAAATCAATAATCATAGAGCAAATATTATCCTTTATCCCACACCTTATTTGAAAAATCCTTCTCCTTAAATCAGTTATATTCTCCTGATTAGGTGGGTTTTGGGTGACCTCTAATGCATCGAGTCGAGTAAAAATCCTTCTAAGTACCTCGGCTATGTCGTTGTTTTAAGTCCCAACATCAGTATCTTTTTGAGACATCTCCAAAAATTAAAGAAAACAAAAACTCTCAATTTGATTCTTTTTTTTATCTCACCCTTTTTTGCCCTTTTCCCACTCAAATTACTATCTTTGGCTGGATCCTTTGAAATTTATAGATACAACCCTATTAGCAACAACTTTTTAAAAGTAAGATGTAGAAAGAAAAGAATTTATCAATACCCAGATTAATTAGGTTTGATGAGACAAGAAAAAAAGACCAATTTATGTAAATAAAAAAATTTCAAATTCCCCTCTACTTCATTTTCCTTGTTGATGTTGAAAATCAAGAAACACAAAAAAATCTAACCTTTTTTTTAATAATACCTTAATTATCAAATAGATAAATTTTCTCTCTTTTTTATTTCATTTTTTTCTCTATTTTTTGGCTATGTAGCTTAACAATGAAAAAAATATTTTTTTTTGTTGAAACTCCCAAGATTATCAAGAACAAAACCTTGATAGAACCGCTTTGATACCACTTGATAAGAATCGGGTTGCGTTAATAAACAAGAAAATAATGCGGAAGCGAAAATATTAAGATTAAAGGCAAGAAATTAAAGATAGGCAAAATTGGAGAATAAAATCTCCAATTTTGAGGTTAAGTGCTAAGAACCCTAATTGATTTTAATATTCAAAATTAGTGAATTAAGACTAATTATGATACTAATAGAGTCAATTCAAGAACTTAGATCAAAAGTGATCTAAACCCCTATTTCAAAGAAACTAAACAATTAGTATAAGACTAATCAACTTCTTTAATTAACTTTAATAGAAACCAAAGATATCAAATTAAAAATTAATCTTACCTCTTAAAGAATCATTTTTATAGGGTTGCAAGATAAATCTCAAGTAGCCACACACAAAGGTGTAAACAAGAGAAACTCTCAATTAATAATAATAGTCTCCTTGAAAATAACAAAATTCATTCCTATATATAAGGAAAAAAAACTTATCCCAATTAGCATGGGATTAGAATCTATCTTTATCAAATCTAACTAAAACTAGGAAAAAATTATCCCAAATAGCATGAGATTAGGATCTAATATTATGGAAATAATAAATAAAATCCTACTAGGACTGAAAAAGCATGTAAAAATACTACCAAAAATTCTCTCCTAAGAAAATAAGAAAAAGTTTTCAAATTTACTCACAACCCCATATGGACTCAATTTTCTTCCTTTTGGGCTTGGACTTGAATCAAGAAATACATGTAGCACTTTGCCCATTCTTCTCCATAATTTTTGGACTCGTTCTTGAACTCTTCTTCCATCATAAGCATCATTTTGATTTCATTAAAGCCCGCCAATCTTAATGCAAGTAGACCAGCCTGGACACTATCACAGTTTTTCTAAAAATTTTAAGAATATCTAGCTAAAAGATGTGCCTTTTAAAGTTTCTTTATTAATATGGAGGTTGTGGAAGAAAACATTGTTCACTGGTGAAGTTCTAACCAGATGGGGTATAACTGAAAATGTGAATTAATGCTGCTGTGGAAATGGAGTTATAGAATCCATTGAACATTTGTTTATGCACTATCCAGATACTAAACTGTGGAGATTTTTTGTTGTGAATACAGATATTGATAACCCTTTTCTACTAGTTAAAGATGTATATAAGTGGTGGAGAGTAGATGTTGTATCAAAATTGAAGTCAATTTATAAAGTTCTTTCACTGTTTATAATCTGGCAAATATGGAAGAGAAGATATATGGTGAATCATACAGAAAAAATTTCTTTACAGAGCATGAGGTTAGAGATTTGCAGAAATTTATATTATATGGTGAAATTCATTTGTCCTAGAATGTCCAATATCTCATATTCATGGATTGATATTGTGCACTACTTAGAGGAGTATTCTTCACGGATTTACTGCAAATTAGTTTATTGGACAATTCCTAGAATAGGAATGTTTAAATGTAATTCAGATGGGGCAGCAAGGGTAATTCAGGACCCAATTCTGATGCATTTTGTGTTTGAAATGAGAGTGAAAATCTTATCCATGCAGAAGGGAGAAGATTGAGGTATGGTTCTAACCTTAGTAGAAGTTATTGCTTTCAGAATGGGATTTGAATATTGTATACAACATCAGTATGTGCCATAAATCATGAAAACTGATTTGTTGACAATTAAAAACATTCTAGATGGGGGATGGAGTATTCTGCGAAGTATTACAGTGGAAGTTGAGAAGATTAAAGCATTAATGCAGGAATCAAGTGTACAAGTGTCTTACACATACAGAGAAGCCAAAAAACTTCAAGATTTTATGGCTAATCATATTTTCTTTTTCGCAGAGATGAACAACATACATTATTCTAACTTATAGGAGCTATCAAGGGAAGCAAAAGTCATTTTAATCATGGACAAGACTCAGACTCCTAATCTACAGATAAGAAAATTTAAAAATGATGAATTTTACTATCAGGGAAAGGGTTTTTTTTACAAAATATAGGCTATTCACAACATACGGAACAAGTCAACAACAATGATCTAGAATTGGATATACAATAACATCAAGTTCATACAAGGAAGTGAGAATCAATTAATACCCGTTACATGCATTTTCAACAGGTTCCAAAGATGTCGATATCAACACAAAGGAAGTTCTACCTATATTAGCATTTAAGTACATCAACAGGTTCAAAATAGAAGGGTTTTCTTCGAATTTCAAGCATGTCGGACAGGAGATGACAAATCTGAATTCATTGTTTGCTTAGACAGTGATATTAACTTATTTGAGCTCAACCTGTCAAAGAAGAGAAGATTTAGTGAAATCACTCACTTAATCAGATGATTACATGAAAGGAAAGGTGGAAGATACTTATCTCATTTGTGATTGACTAGATTCATAGAAAAGTGAGTTAAAGAAGTCTTCTTATTTATTGATTTATGTCATTTTGTGAGACTATAAAAAGTCTAGATATAACAATCAAAACTCTGCTTCTCTTATGGTTTTGTATCACTCTCGTTGGGATGATTACACTTTCCACCATTTCGACGGTCATGACAGATAGCTTGGGTTAAGAAGATGACCTTTGAGCTGCTGAACTTTCTAGATTAGTGTAGTTTTCTTTCTTTTTATTCGCCTTTTTGCTTTTTCCAGATTTGGGCTCATTATCGGGTCAAGGTCAGTTGGACCGAGATTTGGTAATGGGCCATTATAGTGAACAAATATTTTTCTTTTTTTAAGTATAAGTAACATAAATACTAATTCTTTTGAATGTAATTACAATCCCTTTCACTTTTTTAATTACTTTACTCTCTTTTTCTATTAATATACATAACATAGCCAACATATACATAACATTCTGTGTATATGTTGAAATTTTTGTAATATATTTAAGGAGTTGAAATTTTTTTGTAATATTTCTAACATTAGTTGTGTATTTGTGTAATTTTTAGTTCTTTTAATTATAAGGCGTAAAAGCCTGCTTTTAGTTAAAAAATAAAAAGGTAAATAATTCTATATTTTTCATTTGAATGTGAAGTAAATAGTTACTATCTATATCTAAATTTTTATCAATTTTTTTAAATTTAATATAATCAAGTAATTTTTAAAAATGATAATTTATTTAATTAATTATAATTAAGTATTAAAAGCTAAATACATACCATATATTTCTTTTTGTTTGGATCTTATACTAAAAAATATTTTATTTTTTACTTATTTATTTTTAAAAATCAAGAGAAATTTATTATCTTATTCTTATATCAACTTTTATGATTAAGTAATAATCTATACTATACTAAAAGTGTGAAGGGTTTTAAAAAAGTTGTTTGAACTTTTTGGTATTTATTAAAAGTCTCTATTTTAGATAAAATTATATTTTTAATATTTTTCTAAATTATTATTTAATTAGATACAATCTTGAAAAAGTGTCCTAAAATATATGGTTAGAGGAAAGTCCTACTGTATATGATAGAGAACAAAAAAAAATATTCATAGATTTTTTATAACTTTTTTGTCACCACAGTTAACGTTTAATAAGAAGAAAATAAAATGAAATCACTTATGGAGACATAAATTTTCATGTAAAACTCACGTTTGATTGAAAATATTTACTATGCAATTGTCAGAAAATTTTTTGAGTATAAGATTTTATTATTATTTTTTTTATTAAAAGTTTATAACACGGAAAAAAGGGATAAAAAGTACTACAAGGTTTTTTTTTTTGCCCCGGGGGGCGGGGGGGGGGGGGGGGGGGGTGTTGTTGAAAGTTACAAACATGGGAAAAAGGGCTAAAAAGTACTATTATTGAATGAGTAAGAAATTGATTGGAGCTAAAATTCTAGTAATATTTAGCAATCATATTTTGTATTTAGTTTATTTAGAACTAATATTATTCTAATATGATAAGTAATTTATGGAGTCAAAAAAAATCTCATATTTATGTAACTATTTTTTGGAGAAATTTTTTTTTTGAACTTTTATAAATTAAGAATATTTCTTTCTACTGTAGAAGATGTGCAGTTTACCTCTAATGTTATTGCACGTCTGCAATAAATTTGTTTTAAGAAATTTGTGATTGCTTTTTAATATATGTGCATTAAATAGAAGGTCATGAAGGTCATAGATTAAAAGAAGGTTAAAGTCTTTTTGATTTATGAATTATGTTTTTTATAGTGTCATAAATTTTATGTGCAATTTAATTTTAATATTGTTGCATGCCTGCAGTAAATTTATTTTCAAAAATTTATGATTTTTTGTATACAGATGCATTTGATAGGATGGTATGGGAGTCACGAATTAGAGTAGAAGGTTAAGTTCTTTTTATGAATCATATTTTAAAATTTTATAATCAATTAAAATTCACGTGCAATACACGTACTCTAAACTAGTAAATAGAAATATATCAAATACCAATATAAAATTTAATTTTTTAAAAATGTATTAATAAAATTAATTTAGTAAGATAAATTTCTAAGAAATATCTCTTAGGAACTGTGTCAACTCAACATTCATCAAAAAAAAAAAGAAGAAATTATTTATTTAGTCTACATAAACACCTAAGAAAATTAGATATTGACATAATTTTTTTTTTAATTTTCATATACTAAGGAACTTTATTTGAAAAGAAAATTCTTGTATTAATATATTTAGGTTCATAGTTATAAGTTTCAATATTCACGATCTTGATAAAATAAAATGTTTAGAATTAAATTATTTTAGACCTTTTTTAAAATTGAAAAAAAATGTAATATAAAATTAACTGAAAAACATATTTAACTCAAATATTTTGGGGCCCTACCTTTGGAGAGTTAATGATAAGATTAAAAATATTTTTAAAATATTTTTCCTTACTATATTCTTTCCATAGTTGAGAGTTTAGATTTTAATTGAATATCAATAAATTATGTATAATTTTATCCTGATATTTATTTATTTTAACAATGATATATTAATATTTTCATTTTGTATAGTATTGGATCCGTGTTAACTTGAGTCATTTCCTCTAGTATTATATTAGAAAAAATTATAAAAAAAAAAAAAAAACAGCTAGTAATGTTATATTACAAAATATAGCCCATTCTAGATTACATTATCAAATATGGTCCAATTGTATATAAAAAGAAAATTACTTTACGTCCTTATCCAAAATATTACTCTCCCTCACTCACACATCTCCAATCTTCATCTTACAAAATAGAAAAATTGATGTCTTGTTTCATTTCTGTTATGCTCCTTTGCTTGATTATTAATAGAATGATTTCGTATGCGAAAACTAACTACTACTAATTAAAGTAGCAGTGACTAAATTAGTTTATGTTGCTTTTAGTTGGATATAAGATTATCAAAATATGGACTATTTGGTAGTTGTTTCTTTCATTTCTGAAAGTTATTTATCATTTTGGTTCATCATCATTGATTAGTTTTGTGTTTCTTTGATTATGTGCCTGTGAAAGAGATGAAAAGAATGCCAAAATTTGTGCTATTTCATTTTTCTTTATTTCCTTGCACGTTATCAGTTAACTAAAATTTTGTAGTAATTCGTTATCATTCAACACATTTAATTTGTTAACAGTCATCTTACAGTATTATTAGTCTCGGTAGAATTATGTATTTAATGGTTCGTACTTATTAGAAAGAAATGATTTGCATAGACTTCTTCTTTTATGGGTCATACTACTATTAGAAGATGAGGTTAAATTCTTTTGGAATCAAGGAAGAAGACAAAGTTAATTTTTTTTTATATAATATTTGTATAATATTGTATATGAGTATATATAAACTTCTTATAATTTTGTATAATGTTGTATATTAGATGTATATATACAATTACAAAATAATATATATAATTACATATGTATATATAGTATTTTAACAATGTATCTACATTTTATAAGTGTGTATCAAATGGAGAGAAAAAAAAATCACTGAAACAAAAAGACTATTGTATATCAAATAATATATAATATAGTATACAAATGCATACACGGTTGTATCAAAATATAGATTTCGTCTTCTACCTAGAATCTAGGCATCAAATACATTGGAAAAATACCTCAAAACTGCATCAAATCACCTAAAAATTCATATTTGGGCTCCTCAATACATAACCAATCTTTTATAACCGTACCCACTCAAAAATGAATGTATTTACGAAAATTTAAAATTGAAGGTTGAATAGCAGCAAAAAATTTGATATAATGTTGAATTTTTTCACCAATTGCTTATGTAAACAAATTTTTTGAATTGCATTGTATATATTTTGAGGTGAATAAGAAGGAGTATGATGTTATTTTGTGAAATTTTCAAGCTGAAAATCAGCACGAAGAAGATTCAATTTTGAAGGAAGAGTCTTTTTTTCCTATATAACCCGTCATACTGAATTTTTACCTAAGGTCAAAATGAGCACGATGTTATGAACTCTAAAAGAATAAATTTTGTACAAAGTCGTCACCTAATTTTTAAGAAATATAAGGAAACCTATTTATTTATTAACATGTATGACTTGTGTTTTAATCTATGAACCAATTTAGATTCTAGGTAAGAGTTCAAATTATTCTGAAGGAAAGGGACTAGGCACCCTTCAAAATTCACAAATGTGATTCCCGGCCAGACTTAGGTTTATTAAAAGATGAAGGAAAAAATCAATGTTTATAAATACAAATCTAAAATATGCATTAAAATAATAGAAACAATTTACATACAAAGAATGTATAATTACAAAAATTATTGTATATAAAAAATGTGTCAAAATGATCGAAAGAATATAAAAATGTGTATGAAAAGAAAAGAAAAAATTGAATAAAGAAAAATTTATTTTAAAGAAAAAGATTACGCAATATCTTTTAATGTATAAGTATTCATTAATTGATTAAATACCTAAATTAATTTATTTTTTTTTGTATAAATATTAATGGCCTAAGTTTGCCTAAACGCGTGGTGAAGTTTGGTTGTATAAATAAAGAACATCCCCGCCCAACATCCAAAAAATAAAATTTTACTATGATAGTATTTGTACAAGTATAAAAATATAAAAATACAAATATAAAATTAAGGTCTTCTTTGCTTGCTATTCCCGACGAATATTCTCAATAACCTGTATAAACATTTGTAATAACAATGTTAGCAACAAATAAATAATAACAAAATAAATTATAAAGGTATATGTGCATGTATATAATATAATTTTTGTTAAAAAATGAGTTCGGATAAAGTTTTAAATATTATAAGAATTTCGTCACCGCTCAAATTTATTTATTTTATTACGTATTTGTATACAAAATATCCATGATTTTATTTGTGGAGGACTCAAAAATCGACGAAAAATTTCTTCATCGGTCAATAAATTAATTCACGTTTATTATAGGCATAAAGGTGCACGAAAACTACAAAAAAGGCCACCACTAAAGTAACAAGTGATAATCAAAGCAACTTTATTAGCAAATAATAAAGATAGCAACATCAATAAAGTAGCAATGAAATAATCAAGTGGTAAAAACAAAATAACAATAACAGTAAAATATCAATGAGTGATTAAAGAAAAAAATAATTTAAGAATAAGAAAAAAAAAAGTGATGCTTAATTCACTGGGAAAGCACAATCAATCACTTTAAAAAATAAATCCAAAGCAACATGAATTGCAAGAAATTAAATTCCAGCAAAAACAACTAAACAGTCCATAAAATGCATTAAAATGATAAAAAAAATTAAAGACGTAACCCGATTAAATTTATACATACTAGTCAAATAATAACACAAAATTAAAATACCCAACTAATTGGAGAAGAGAGAATCATTTAGATTGAAGGCCGTCCGGTGGTCAACTCCGGCGAGGCACGACGAAAAAGTGAGAAAACGGAAAGAGGAAGGAGGGGCGACGACGACGGCTGAAGTGGGGGTTTCTCTGGTGGTTGGTTCGTCTTTGGGTGGATGATTTTGTTGGAGTTTTGGCGGCTTATGGTCGTTGGTGTGATGGCGATGGTGTTTCGGTACTCGTCGGTGGTTTAGAGAATGAAATGGTCCATCGGCGGTGGTTCGTCAATGGTGGTGATGCGTCTGTCATGGTGAGTGTTTGAGAAAGGGATAGTTTGAGAGGTGTGGTTGAGAGGGTGTTGACTGTTTTTGGTGTTTTACAGCAGCAATGACGGTCTGGTAGAGTCACCAAAAAATGGGAGAGGTGAGAAGTGAGAGAGGAAAAGAAGAGTTAGTCTTGAGAGAGAAAGAGAGGGGAAAAATATGACTCTGTGTGTATTTGGTGCTAAAATATTAACCCCCATTGTTTTATTTATAATAAAAAGAAATTCATTTTTTTATCCAAAACAAATAAACTACCTTGTCTTGTCTCTTTAATACATGATTTAAATTACTAGATATTATCCAATGGGTCTTTCACCATTTTAACCAATGTGTAAAGATTATTTATTCAATAGATGAAAACGTTAACCCGTCATATCAAATGTCATTTTTAAAAAAAGTTGACATGATCTTGAGTTGATTGATTCGTTGCTTTGCGTATTAAAATGATTGACCTGATTTATTATTTGCGGATCGTATTAAATAATGTATAAAACATGAATGTCAATATATAATTACAGAAAAATGCAAACAACAAATATAATAAAATTATCCTAAAAAAATGTATTATGCTATAAACAATTAAAATTATAATGTGCGGTAAAAACTTGCAGTGCTATGCTATGTACGAATGCAAATAACTGTGCAAAAATTAAAAACGATAATAAACTGATAAAAATTCTAAAATTTACAAAACTAAGGAGAATTATTAAAAAATTATGCACAATTAAAATATGAAAATAAATTGACGAAAATTCTAAAATAATGATGATTATCAATAATTTATTAACAATTACTAAATAAATATGTGAAAAGTTGCATTTTGTGTCATTTAACGATCAGGAAGCTTAAATGCATTAATTTTAAATTTGGAGAGCCAAAATTGGGTGTCAACAGTTTGCCCCTTTTTATTTGAAAATGATGTAGAAGTCTTCAGACGAAAACGTTGACGTGTAGCCAATTTTGCTTGACCAAAAAAATAATATTTTTGATCAAAATTCAAGCAAACTCCAATAAAGGCAAACGAGTAACTAAGCTTGATTTTTTCAAGAAATTCAAAAAATGACGTGTAGTGCTTAACTAATTTAATGATAAATGAATAAAGGCATTGCAAATTTTATCTAAAAGCATGCAAAACATTCAATTGAAGACGAACATATATTAAAAAAAAAGGTTTGATTAAAGGGCAGACTAACCAAAATGACCTATTTTAGGGTGGACGAACCCAACTCATGCTTGTAAAATTTTAAAAATAAGATGGATTTTTTTTCTTTTGTTCTTTTTTTTCTTCCTTTTTTTTCAAGAAATATAAAAAGGCAGAATGTAGTGCTTAACTAATTAAGAAAAAATGGTAAAGCAAAGATAACATCTAGTGCTTAAATGATAAAATAAGTGCATTGCGATATGTGCAGGTAAAGACAAACCATGCATTATTTAAATAACAAAATAAATGCATTGCGATGTGCAAAGAAATGTAAAGATGATATGCGGTGCTTAAATTATACAACAAATACATTGCAATATGTGCTAGAAAAGGCCAAGATGACATGCAGTGTTTAGATGATAAAACAAATGCATTGCGATATTTGTGATGCGTACAGTGCCTAAATAATAAAATAAATGCATTGTGATATGTGCGTTCAGTGCTTAAATAATAAAATAAATGCATTCCAATATGTGCCAGCAAAGGCAAAGATGACATGCAATGCTTAAATAATAACATAAATGCATTGCAATAATTGCGAGGCATGCAGTGCTTAAAGAATAAAATAAATTCATTACAATATTTACGAGGCATGTAGTGGTTAAATGATAAAATGCATCGCGATATGTGCGTGTCGTGCTTAAATGCATAGCAATATGCAACGATAAAGGCAAAAATGACATGCGATGCTTAAATAATAAAATAAATGCATTGCGATATATGTAAGAAAAGGCCAAGAGGGCATGCGGTGCTTAAATGATAAAATAAATGCATTGCAATATTTGCGAGACGTGCAGTACCTAAATAATAAAATGAATGCATTGTGATATGTACGTGCAATGCTTAAATGCATAACAATATGTGCCGATAAAGGTAAAGATAACATGTGGTGTTTAAATGATAAAATAAATTCATTGTGATGCGTGCAGATAAAGGTAAATATAACATGCAATGCGTAAATACTAAAAAAATGCATTGTGATGCATGCAGATAAAAGCAAAGATAGCATGTGGTGCTTAAATGATAAAACAAATGCATTGCGATGCAAGCAAATAAAGGCAAGAATAACATACAGTGCTTAAATAAATAAATACATTGCGATGCATGCAAGTAAAGAATGACATACAGTGCTTAAATGATAAAATAAATACATTGCGATAAGTGTAAATATAAAATACAGTTCTTAAATGATAAAATAAATGCATTGCAGTATGTGTAGGCAAAAGTAAAAAAAAAATATTGTGCTTAAATAATAAAATAAATGCATTGCGAAATGTGCAGGCAAAGTAAAAAAGAAATGCAGTGTTTAAATAATAAAATAAATGCATTGCGAGATATGTAAATAAAGGCAAGAAAAACATATAGTGCTTAAATAAAAAATGATAAAATAAATACATTCCGATGTGTGCAAGTAAAGAAAAAAATAACATGCAGTGCAAAAGAAATAAATGAAGTGCAGTATGTGCAAATAAAGGCAAGCAAACATAAATATTTAATTGAAGAAAAACATGCATAACTGTCTTATTGGAGGACAAACTAACTCAATTATTCTATTTTAGGGTAGACAAACTCCTGTAAAAAATGATTATTGAGCAAAGAATTATTTGGGAATGAAAGTGTTCATATATTCTAGATGTTGCTTTCAAAATTGCCCCAATATCGAGCTATGAGGTGCTGGGGGATGCAAAATTATGTACTTTCTGGGAGAAAGAATGATTATGAGATTGTGGTGACCGAACTCTGCATAGAGCTTCCTACATATCTCGAATGCCACGAGAATCAGGTTAATGTACTTCGAAATAAAGAAATAGAGTAAATTTGAGGCGGCTCTCAAAATTTTCCCCAGTGTATTATTTATGCTGGCATTGCTTCTTTGAAAGAAACTTAAAAAAATCTTGTTATTAAGAAAATGCATGACATCTCCCAATTGCCTACGAGGACTTGAGAATGAATGACGTCCCCGACTGCTTACGGAGACTTAATGCATGACATCTCTAATTGTTTATGGAGGCTGGTGTTTATTATTGTCTTCAATTGTCTACGAAGACTAATACCCTTAACTAGTGAGGCGACTGAAATCTAATAGCCTCTCAATTTGTGGTGTTATTGAAATATAAAAGGCTCTAAATTGGCAGAACAAATGTAATAGCCTCTCGATTGGCAGGGATATAAAAAATAAAAATACTCAAAGATGGGCACTTGATTGAAAAATAAAACATCGATATTTAAAGGTATGTGCTTGAAAAGAAAAGTCAAATGCCTGTATTTTTAAAATTGGGTGCCTTGAATAAAAAGTAAAATTTGCATGTATGTGAAAGTGGACATATTGAATGAAATATAAAACAAATGCCCATCTTTGAAAGTAGGTGTTTTGAAAAAAGAAAGAAAGAATTTTGCATTTTTGGGTAAAAAGTATTGAAAAATGAAGAAGACGCAATCAAATCTTGACTTCTATTGGTACCAATAATTAGTAGTGTGTATAAGAATTTCTACATCTCCTTCTCAACTAATCGAGATCGACTCCAGGATAACTCCTATAGTTTCAAGTGGTACCTCAGACACGCTCAAGTATCGATAAGATTTTTTGTATTGATTCAAACAAATGTTTCGAGCTATGCATGTCCTCATGCTTCAAATGCCCTCTCCTGAAAGAAAGTCCCATTTTGCACATATTTGAACAATTTTCTTTTGAATATGGAGACGTCTAGAAAGATACGCTCACACTCAGAAAAAAATTCAGTGCATGCAATTACGATACCATAGGCTTGATCTTTATGTAAGTATCTACTAATGTGAGAACACTTGGAATAGGATCTCGTAGGACTTACTATCGGCTTGTAATGTAGGCTTGGGGACAGGAAGGGTAATATTTGAGATAAAAATGACTAGTTCCTCAATGAGCATTGGACTGTATTTGTGGTTTCAACATTTGTTGTGCTTTGATGCGTGATCTTCTTTGTTGTTCTTTGTTGTCCCTTGCTTTATATTTGCTTCGACTTTTTGAATCTTATATTTGAGGTTTTTCCTTTTTTTTTAAGAAACTATTTATTTTTTGTTCTTTTTTTTTTCTCGTTTTTTTGGTGAGGAATTTTGCTCCTTTTGAAGTCATTTTTTCAATTTTGTTCATCTGGGACAATATATTTTTTGCATTTGGGTCTTTGATCTTGAATCTTCACCTATAATTTGCACGTATTTAGTGCGCTCAGAAAGGTGAGGCCAAGAGAGGGACAGTGCTTGTACGCACTCAAAAGGTATAGGCTTAGATGCAGTTGTATAAAAAAAAGGTTTTAAGCTCAAAAGAGGGAATTCTAGGGATTAGTGTCATTTGGTGGGCTGTGAAAGGCTCAATCGGGTCAAAGAAGGCCTGCGACCCTTTCCTAAACCAAATGTACCTCAGAATTTTGCCTCAAAAAACATTTAGGACAAGTTCTAGATTAACAATGTATTGCAATGGATTAAACTAAAGTTCACCATACAATGCACTTGAAATGACAAGGTTGGCTTCGTTCTTGTCTTAGATGTGTGCAAGAAAATATTTTTCAAGCATTACGCTGGTGTGATAAAAGGTACCAAAAGAATCTACGATTTACCATGAAATCGATCCTTTACATCATACCATTTTTGTTATTTCTCATACACACTTCTAACTGTATTAGTACCAATCAAGTTAAAATTATTTATTTATTTTAAAAGAATGGGACCGAACCCAAACTAGGATTGCCTACGTATCTTGTGAAAACAAGAATCAGGTCTGCATGGTTCAGGCAAATTGGTGAATTTATATGTGCAATATAAAAAAGTGATGGACGTCTATGAAAATAATGTGAAAGACGAGCAGAACAAAACTTCTTTTAGCATTAAAATTATTCTGATAAGATGATTGAGAGAATAGATGTCAAGCATGAGGAGAGTTTTGATATAAATTCAGTATGTTGACAAGATTGAGAAAGACAGACATTGAAGGAATTATGATATTATTTCGCCACAGCTGGCGGGATTATTATTACTCAAAAAAATATTGAAACCTTGCTTTTGAAAGTGAGGATCGATACACCATAAATTTAATGATTTATGACGTTCGAAAAAAGAAGTTATTGATTTGCGCTCTTGAAGGCCATTGAAGAGCATCTTTGAACTGTTCCAAAAAATTTGCCCTAGTTTTGAATATCAGAGAAATCATTCTGAAACAGTGAAGATACCAAATCCTAATGCAGGGTTGCCTACGTATCTTATCAGAACAAGAATCAGGTCAAAATATAGTTCAAATCTATATGCAGCTAGTGATGATGTCGCTAAGGTGCATTTTTTAACTGATCTGCTATGCAAAATAAAGGTTAGACTACACCTTCTCACTAAAATCAATTTAGAGAAAACAAATATGTACAGACATAATAATCCTTTAAATATGTACAAAGACTATGATAATGCGTCACTTGAGTCGTGAAACCTTCGAACATAAAATTGACTAACTATGCATGCACCTAAAAGGTATTGTTTTAGTTCTATCCTATGTTGACTAAGAGTGGGTAGACTCAGATTTGAATTTTATATATGAGAAGGCACGTAGTTTCTCGGCAGTAAAACTCCCGCTCACCCCACATATGCGTTGACTCTCTAAAATAAGGCGATTTGAAAGAATTTTGAGAAAGTATAATGTACAATCCACTTGTATAATGTGTGTGAGTGTCAGTATTCCAAAATGAAGAAAATATGAACGGAATACCAATTTATATAAAGCGATAAACAAATAAACAATCTATACAAAATAACAACAAATAAATAATTTATATCACATAAACAAGATAAATCAGGACATTTAAAATGAAACAAATAATAATGTATAAAAATATAAATCAATACCTAAGTTTGTAATGGTTAGAATCTTGCATCCCCAGCAGAGTCGCCAAGTTGTCGTACCCTATTTTTACCTAAGGTCAAAACGAGCATGACATTATGGACTCTAAAAGAATAAATTTTGTACAGAGTTGCCACCTAATTTTTAAAGAAAATAAGAAAACCTATTTACTTATTAACATGTATGACTTGTGTTTTAATCTACGAACCAGTTTAGATTCTAGGTAAAGATTCAAATTATTTTGAAGGAAAGGGATTGGGCACCCTTCAGAATCCACAAATGTGGTTTCCGATCAAACTTAGGTTTATTAATATACGAAGGAAAAAAATCAATGTTTATAAATACAAATCTAAAATATGCATTAAAATAATATAAATAATTTGCATACAAAGAATGTATAAATTACATAAATTGTTGTATATAAAAATGTGTGAAGATGATTGAAAGTATATAAAAATGTGTATGGAAAGAAAAAGAAAAAATTGAATAAAGAAAAATTTATTTTAAAGAAAAATATTACGCAATATCTTTTAATCTATAGGTATTTATTAATTAATTAAATATCTAAATTAATTTAATTCATTTTGAGAAAATACTCTATTACCACATTGAATTATACACGAAAAGGCTGAGACACACTCAAACTTTAGGAGGGTCCTATTACCCCCCTAGACTAATTAAAATCGCATTTTTGATTAGTCGAGGGAGATAATAGGACTCTCCTAAAGTTCGGGTGTATCTCAGCCTTTTCGCGTATAGTTTAAGGTGGTAATAGAGCATTTTTCCATTCTTTTATGTATAAATATTAATGGTTTAAGTTTGCCTCAACGCGTGGTGAAATTTGTATAAATAAAGAACATCCCCGCGCAACGCCCAAAAAATAAAATTTTACTATGATAGTGTTTGTACAAGTATAAAAATATAAAAATACAAATATAAAATTTAAGGTCTTATTTGCATGCTATTCTCAATGAGTATTCCCAATAACCTTTATTAACATTTGTAATAACAATGTTAGTAACAAATAAATAATAACAAAAGAAATTGTAAAGGTACGTGTGTATATATGTAAATATAATTTTTGTTAAAAAGTAGGCTCGGATAAAGTTTTAAATATTATAAGAATTTCTTCATTGCCCGAATTTATTTATTTTATTATGTATTTATATACGTAATATCCGTCTTTTTATTTGCGGAGGCCTCAAAAATTGACGAAAAATTTCTTCATCGGGCAATAAATCAATTCACATTTATTATAGGCATAAAGGTGCATGAAAATTCCAATAAAGTAACAAGTGATATTCAAAGCAACTTTATTAGCAGATAATAAAGATAACAACATTAATAATGTAGCAATGAAATAATGGAGTGGTAAAAAAAGATAATAAAAATAACAATAACAGTAAAATATCAATGAGTGATTAAAGAAAAGAATAATTTAAGAATAAGAAAAAAAAATGATGCTTAATTCACTGGGAAAGCACAACCAATCACTTATAAAAATAAATCCAAAGCAACATGACTTGCAAGATACTAAATTCCAGCGAAAACAAATAAACAGCCCATAAAATGCATTAAATTGATGAAAAAATTAAAGACATAACCCGAATAAATAAAGCCCGATTACATCTATGCATACAAGTCAAATAATAACACAAAATTGAAATATCCAGCTAATCGGAGAAGAGAAAAGCATTTAGATCGCCGGCCGTTCGGTGGTCAACTCCGGCGAGGCGCGACGAAAAAGTGAGAAAAGGGAAAGAGGAAGGAGGGGCGACGACGGCAGTTGAAGTGGGGGTTTCTCCAGTGGTTGGTTCGGCTTTGGGTGGCTAATTTTGTTAGAGTTTTGGAGGCTTATGGTCGTTGTTGTGACGGCGTGGTTTTTCGATGCTCGCCGGTGGTTTAGAGAAGGAAATGGTCCACCGACGGCGGTTCACCGGTGGTGGTGATACGCCTATCATGGTGAGTGTTTGAGAGAGAAAGAGTTTGAGAGGTGCGACTGAGGTGGTGTTGGCTGTTTTTGGTATTTTACAGCGGCAATGACGGTCTGGTAAAGTCACCGAAAAAGGGAGAGACAAGAAGTGAGAGAGGAAAAAAAGAGTTAGTCTTGAGAGAGAAAGAGAGGGGAAAAATATGACCGTGTGTGTATTTGGTGCTAAAATATTAACCCTTATTGTTTTATTTATAATAAAAAGGAATTCATTTTTTTATCCACAAAATAATAAACTACCTCTTCTTGTCTCTTTAATACATGATTTAAATTACTAGATATTATCCAATGGATCTTTCACCCTTTTAACCAATGTGTAAAGATTATTTATTCAACGGATGAAAACGTTAATCCATTATCTCAAATGTCCTTTTTTTTAAAAGTTTCCATGATCTTGAGTTGATTGATTCGTTGCTCAGCGTATTAAAATAATTGATCTGATTTATTATATATGGATCTATTAAATAATATACAAAAACATGAATGTCGATATATAAATACAGAAAAATACAAATGACAAAGATAATAGAATTATCCTAAAAAATGTATTATGCTATAAACAATTAAAATTATAATGTGCGGTAAAAACTTGCAGTGCTATGCTATGTACGGATGCAAATAACTGTGCAAAAATTAAAAACGATAATAAAATGACAAAAATTCTAAGATTTACAAAACTTAGGAGAATTATTAATAAATTATGCACAGTTAAAATATGACAATAAATTAACAAAAATTCTAAAATAATGATGATTATCAATAATTTATTAACAATTATAAAAAATATGTGAAAAATTGCAATTTGTGTCATTTAACGATCAGGAAGCCTAAATGCGTTAATTTTAAGTTTGGAGAGCCAAAATTGGGTGACATAGCCAACAAAAGGTTAGTTTGCAGATTTGGCCAAATTTAATTTTGGGCTATAGAATGTAATGTAACTTTTGGACTACGAAAATAAAATGTACATTTATAAAATATATTTTTCTGTAATTTTTCCTTATATATATATATATATATATTCGTCTGTGTCTTAGATTTATAGACAAAATGAAATATATATAGAAAATAAAATCCTAGTTTGATAAGGAGATGAGCTTTAAGTCAGCAAAAATTATGCATCAATATACTTTTGGACTACGAAAATGAAATGTACATTTATAAAATATATTTTTCTGTAATTTTTCCTTATATATATGTATATATATATATATATATATATATATATATATATATACGAGGAATTGAAGGTGGGACACAAATACTCAAAACGAGGAATTGATTTACAACACGCAAAAAGACATTGCATTTGACATATCTTTTTAAATAATATTTATTTTGAGTATCGAATTACGAGTAAAAAGTATTTAATAATGCATATTTTAGTTATATTAAATTATGTATTACTTTCATATTTATTAGAGGAGATTTTAGTTAAGGTTTTCCATTTTCATTTAATTTAAAGGTAAGAAATTAAAAATATACACATATTGAGAAGGAAAGTATAATGATCCTCTCAATTATTTCTTTTATTTCCCTGCATTTTCGATGTTTTGATCTCTACAGTAGTTACATGTTATTTATGACTTGTCGAAATTTTCGGTTCTGTTACTGGATAGTTCTTTTGGGTTTTAGGCTCATTTTTCTATTTTAAAGCTATCACTATTAAGAAATTAATCTCGAACCAAAAATCCTAGTAAACGACTATGGATGAGAATTCCGACAGTGCCATCAGTTTTGAAATGTTGATTTTTGGATAGGGAGACCCTTGGTTCAGATCCCAAGCTTTCGAACTCGTTTTAGGCTATTGGGTGGATTATATAAAAAATAAAACTCTAGGTGTGGGTCCCATATAGAGTCGAACGATCTCGGATGAAAGTTTTAATAATTTTATTTAATCCAAAATATTGAATTTGATATATTAACATAGTAGGTTTGCACACACTGGGTTCCTAACAAATGTCGAACACTCGGTTGGAGTTCATTATGGACTTAGAAAATTTGATGCCTCAGGTTGCTAGTGCAACCGCTTAAATGACCATTTGATCACTTAAGTGGTAGTCACTTTAGAGACATTGAGTCGCTTTATATGCCTTGGCTACTTGGACGAGGACCGCTTAAGCGATTAGTGTCCGTTTTAGTATACATCACTTTACCCACGCATCTCCGTGCCTGACCACTTTAGCTGTAGTACCCCGTACTTCTACCTAGCTTGAAATTATTCCAAGAATGTTAGAAACTTACTTTGAAATATGAATCCATTTTTTTACACGTAGAAATTTTAAGATTTTTACTTTTTATCATGTGGGAAATTGAATTAGCTTTCCAATGATATCAATTTCGTCAAAATTCGACATCGGAAGAGAAAGTTATGGCCGAAATACAGAAGACAGCTAAAACCGCCTTGGTGCGATAGTGAGAGCCAATGGACCGTCGAGCTAGCGATGGACCGTCGCCCACACCATCGCAGTGAGACAATGAAACCACCTTCTGCCTAAAAGCGATGGCTCAGGCCGACGGACCGTCTAGCTAGCGATGGACCATCACCCAAGCCGTCGCAAGAGAGACAATGAACTCCTATTTTGCCCAGGTGCGACGGTCAGGACCGACGGACTGTCGACCTAGCGACGGACCATCGCATACTCTGTTCAACTATTTTAAAGTCATTTTTAAAAGGGTATTTGGGTCTTTTTCCACCTGTTTTAACCCCTAATTATACTAGACCATAGCCCATAAATTTATTATTCATCTATAACATCAAATCAGGGTTTCTCTCAAAGATCAATCCTCAAGAATAAGAAACCCTATGTGTTTAATTCCAAGTCAAGAATTCAAGTTTTCTTTCATCAATCTTCAATAAATCATCAATGCAGGTATGTCATGTGTTGATTCATGGGTCTCTTTCACCCATGAAGTTTAAGAATCTCTTTTCAAAATCCAAGATTTGTGTATTTATGAATGTTCATGATTTAAATTGAATTGAAATTCATGTTCATGATGTTGTGGGGTTTCGATTCATGTTTGAAATTACATATTCCAATGATTGACCCTAGGATGTGGTGATTTGCATAATAATCATGATAAACCCTTAAATTTACACGTTGATGGATGTATCCATGATTATTAGATGTGTTGATGATTGTATAACCAAAGCATGCTTCCCATGTGTTTGATTAAGAGCCTATGTGAAGGAAAAGTGCCATTCTAGTATGATAATATGAAATCCCCATTCATGTACAAGTTCATGCATGTTAAATGTTTGATGAAATGTCTTAGTCAATGAATTATGGATATATGTGTATCCATTATGGTTCTTTAGAGTTTGTACTTCATGAAATCCCCATCTTATTATGTTATGAATTGTTGATGTTGGTCATGTATTCAAGAAAATCATGCTTTGTCAGTTTCATGCTATCGAGTCCTGGGGGTACTTGTACCCAACAATTAGCTGCGTTCCTAGAGCCAGTGTCATATTTTCAAGATACTCTCAGTCGATCCATGTTTATAGAAATTCAGCCAGTCATGTGACTCAGGAAAACTCAGTAAACTTAGTAATCTCAGAAACCTCAAAAATTCAGTAATCACAGTAGTATTCCGTTAGTCAACGAAACTCAATTAACTCAGTCCAGTCAGTTCAGTTAATCATGTTCAGTGTCTATCCAGATGGGAGTAAAAATTAGCACCGGCGAACCCAAGGATGGGAACCCACTTGTTATATGAGGGTGTGATTCTTAGAAGCAATCCTTGCATTCCAGAACTGCATAGTCAACGTAAGTTGAGATATCATAGCCTGTTATATAAGGGCAGATGAGGTGGCTTAACCTTTTATATATGGGTTCTCACCATTCTCACTAGAGTAACCTGTTATATGAAGGTTACTCACAGATTGTCCTTACTAGTGGTGCGGTATTGACACCTTTCTAATTGGGGTTATAGATTGGACCCCAACTTAGCCATAATGACATATTAGGGGCATGTCGGTTATATGACTACTTCTCACAGTTTTAATTACAAAATTAGGACTGTCAGATACAGTCATTCAGTCTCAGTAATCGAACTCAGATAGTTCTATAAGATTCAGGACTGTCAGATACAGTCAACTCAAAATAGTACGAAACTCAGTAGTTCATCAGAACCTAGACTGTCAGATAAAGTAGCTCAGTATATACAATCGCTCAGTATCAGTTATTTCAGTTATACAAATATCAGTATCTCATGTTATCAGTACTCAGACTAAGTAATCATGTTATCACAAACTCAATTATAGTTATTATATAGTCATGCATGTATTCTTACGTTCATGTTATGCAGTCAGCAAGTGTAGTTCATGCATGTGAACCCTTTTGCATTTAGTCTACCTCACATGCATACCAGTACATTCAAACGTATTGACGCATTTGCGCTATGGTGTTTTATACCATAGGTTCTGAAGCATGAGCTCCAGAGCATCAGTAGCATTCCAGTCTCAGTAGTCAAAGTTAGCAGTGAGTCCTCATCCTTCGAGGATATGACCATTACTTTATTAACTCACTAATTAATTCATTTCAGTAGTTGGAGTTAGTTGGAGACATATCTAATCAACTCTTTATTCAGACAGTTCATTCAGTTAGAGTCTTTTCAGACTATCATGTTCAGACAGTTATTTCAGTTGTTTTGGGTATTTCATACACCATCCAGATGTTATATTTTTATCAGTTACGTTACAATTTTGAACCTTGTGGCCTTTCAGCCTTTATTTTCGTAATCATTCAGTATATTATGCAGTGTTCAGGTATAGATATCAGTCATGGGTTAGCTTGTGGTCCTTCGAGGTCATGACCACCATGTAGCATTCCAGGTACCAGAGTTGGGGCGTTACATTAGCGGTCAAAGAAAAGCTTTAACAATAGTCGCTTAAGCAAATGGGTGACCTCTTTAACAACACTTGTGGGTTGTTAAATTCCCTTTTTCATCCAGTTTTCTCCTTATTTTCTCCACCATTTTGAGAGATTGAAGAGAGAAAAAGTATGGGGAATCATTCATTAAAGCTAAGGTAAGTTTGCCTGACCCTCCTTGGTCATTTCTCATTATCTTTTTTTGCTAATTTTCATCCCATTTCATTATAAATTCTTAGAAATTAGGTCTTTAAATCCCTAGCCTTATGGGATGATATGGGCCTCGATCCCATTTGTGAGCAACTCTTGAGTAAACATTTCTTGTCCTTCGAGGGGCCTCGTGACGGATTCAATTTTGAATTCCATTCATAGATTCTGTAGATTTATTCTTGACCTAAATTTTAACCCGATCTTTTATATATCAATATGACTTTCATTTTACTCTTAATGTATGTAAATTATTATTTTGATAGCGTGGAGGTATTTTAGAATCATAGATCAAGGACAAATGATTTGTGCACAATTCAAGAATTGCGGTTCAACATCGTGGTAGGCTTCGATCTACTTTTTTTCGTAAGATGATGTGTAGTGTATATTGAATGCTAGGTGTGTATGATAGGACATGTTTATGACTAAAATACCCTTATTTAGCCTAATTTAGAAGCTTAGGGATAGAAGGGAGAACCGACCATTAAGATGAAATACTTGTTATATCTATAGAATCCTATCACCTTAGAATATAAGCATGTTAATCATATTGAGCTAAGGCCCCTTTAGTGTAAGGTTTTCTACTTGACTTAGTGGATTAGATCGTAGTTTCTTCGATTGTAGTATTATTGTAATAGTAGTTATGTATTTTTAGGCTCGAGGCCATGGTTACAATACCAATTAGACTCCACGTGAGTATTTTATCCTTGTAAAGGACCCTTAATCTATGGATGTTTAGATGCTTATGGTTGTGTTATTTGGATACTAGTGATGACATATATAGATTATGGTACATTAGTGCTTGCTTAGTGGTGCGATTCCAACCAAAATAATGATTTTACTACTGTTTTATAAAAAAAGAATTATCTCCCACTTTTCACTTTTAAAATAGATTCTCTTATAATAAAAATCCTACCACCTTAATTAATGATTTATGAGGTTTTGGAAATTAGATCGAGATTGATTCTGGTCCATGATTTATCCACTCTTTTACCACTACTATTTACTTTAGTCTGGAGTGACTCCAATTCTTTCTACTCAATAATACTTATTTAGTATCGAAGTTGATCTCAAACAATGAATTTACTAACTTACACTCTTTTAGTCATGATTTGAGTTCATGCATTTATTATATATACATCTCTTTGGTACTTGACAGAGTATATTGATGATGATGATAAATGAAAATTCTGTATCGGGACTAGGTAAATATATGTGAATATTTTTGAATCCCCTAGAAGGTCCTTCGTTTGTGAGCCATCGTGCCGAAGAAGAGAGGTCACCATAGGTCCTGTCCTGGTAAGTTGTTGAGATGGAGGAGGTGTACATCACTCTGTACGTTATTAGACTTGAATCAGTTATGGTACTATGAATTTACTTTGTATTCATTCATTCGTGTCCATTTTCTATGACTAATATATTATTTGGTGCTTGTATCTATTAGCCTTATGGAGGTTGCATATGTATAGATTATGATTACTGTTTGTTGAATGTTAATTAAAGCTTCAAAGTTCATGGGGCGCCGGTGAAGTATTGTTTGTCTGAACTAGCTGGTTACTTCATTGTTGTTATTATGGTTAATTCGTGGCAGGTTGATTATGGCCTAAAACTAAAGTTGGAGGTATGATTCTGATCCCTTTCCTTTTTACGATAAATTACATCATGGACAACGTATTGATGGTCAAACACTTTGACTATAGGCCTTGATCATGCTAGCATTATCTTTCCTACTTGGTTAGGATTTCCTAGAGAGGCCGGGTTGTTATCTTTGAGTTAGTCTTGTATACCCATATGTATGTATGTATATATGTATGTATGTATGTATATATATATATATATATATATATATATATGGTATTCCTCTCTTTTCTTGTTTATTCATATTGTATATGTATTTCTTGGCCTATACTATTATATATTCATCTTTCACTCTTTATTTGTCTGTTGGCCAGTTATATATGGTATAGTACTTTAGTTCCTGAATAAGACTAGAACATGTTAGTTTATCTTTATTTCCTCTCTAGCTTTATTGTGTTAGCTTCTCGGATAGTTTCCTGTAGTTTACATTCCTGTTTTGCATGTTATCTATATTTGCATTATCTTTGGATCTTAGTCGATAGGATCCTACTGAGTACGATGTGTTTGGTACTCATACTACACTTTTACAACATATAGATTATAGTATGAGTTCTCGCCGTTGTGTGTACATCGTGCGAAACAGCTATGGATCAGAGATTTGGGGTGAGCTCCTAACGTACAAAACATTACTGCTCTCTCTCTTATGGATTAGACTAAACTCTAGGCTGCATTCAGAGATGAGTTGTACATATATATTTATTCAGTATTTGACTTTGTACGTTGTATGTATTAGAATCTCTTGTACCAACTTCACTAAGTCTTGGGGTTGTTTTATAATCAGCCTCTTTATTATATTTATTCCATTATTTTCCTTCATTTCTTTTGATAATATTTTGCTAGCGATTCCGGACTACGGGTTGGCTAACCTACTTGCGGGTTATAGTAGATGCCATCATGTCCTAAGAAATTGGATCGTGATAGAAAGTTTATGAAACTTTACTCAAAGATATGTTCTCATAATAATGTGTTCTTATGTAAAAGTAATTACTTTACTCAAAAATTTTACCAAATACGTTACTCTTTAGATAAGTGGTACTTTTTAATGAAGAAAATAATACTTCACGAGTTTTCATTTTTGTGGCCTATTTTGATTTGAGGCAAAGTTTTTAAAAGTAAAGAATTTTGAATCATATGATTTTAAATTAAAGATAGGTCAAACACATCGACATGCTCCCTCAACTTGGCACGATCTTTCACTTTGGTACCTTAAGTGGACCGTGTTCATTTTAAACACCTTAACAAGATACAATCTGTGTTACTTTTGCACTTTTTTCCCTGATTAAAAATTACCCTATGTGCGTGTGTTTCAAACCCAACCACATGGATTTTACATGGATTTTATAAGCCAATTAAAACTTGCCACGCAAGAATTGGCTTTCCACATCAACCTTGAGAACTTAAGGGGGGTTAAATCCCCAAAAGTCTTATTTCCCACTTTAGTGAAACCTGATTGAAACCCTTGGTAAGTCAATTCTTTTTTCACTTTTCATTTGATTTTCATTGATTCGTACTGATTTCTAGCTAATAATGGTGTATTTTGTAGGTACAATGCTTGCAATGAAGTATTGATTAATTTTTATTAATGAAATTGAAGGGATTTTGTTTAAAATTGATGAAATTGAACAAATTGGAGGTACGACTAAACTTGTTCTTTAAGTTTTTCTGTTTTCCTTACTATTTGGACTTTTTACCCCTGCAAATTGTAGTGTTGTATTAACTTTTCATTTTTAGAGGTTTTTAGGGATTTCTGTGATAAAGTTAGGGTTGTGTCGGTTTTTTTGGGATTTCACTAATTTAGGTTTTATTTTTCAGATTTCACTATTAAAGATAGGGTTATTTTTGTACTTTTCAGTTTAAGGGCATTTTGGGTATTTTCTTTTATTGAGAATCGTCTGGAGGCTATTAAGGAAATATAATGGACAACTATATTTTTGATCTATTTTCATCATGGGGGGACTGTTGTAGCTGGCCCTAAGCTTAGTTATAAAGGTGAAGTAGATGTCTTTGCTATTGCTAGTGACAAAGATCATTGTAGTCTGGTTGAGTTTCTTTTTTACACCAAAGATCATGGGTATTCAAATATTAATATAAGGGGTTTTACTATCAACGTATAAATGCTGAAGAGTTAGTTCCAATTACTTCTGATAGTGAATTTTTAGACTTTGTGAAGAACTTAAAAGATGGTGATGAGCCTGATGTGTTTGTTCTTCATGGCATTGATGAAGATCTTCAGGTTGTGTCATAGCCTTCTCTTCCTTTATAAGGGATACCCGAGTGGAATAATGAAGATGCTATAGGTAGTGATGGTGATGAGGATAGGGGTCTTAATGAAGATATGAATCAGATTTTCCTAGTACTGATTCAGATATTGAAATCCCTGATAAGGATAGTTCAGACATTGAGGAAGAGTTGAGAGCCTTTAGGGCTGAAAGTAGAAGCTAAAATAATCTAAAAAGAAAAACAAAAGCAAGAGAAGAAATACCTGTAGGTGAAGCTGGTGTTGACAAAGGTTTTCAGGATATTTTCAGAAATAAGAAAGACAGATATGTAGGTAGATTAGAAGATGATGAAGAGTTCATTAATAGTTCAAACTGTGATAGTATTGAGAGCACTAATTTAGTGGATGAAGATGTTGTTGTGGGTGTTGACTTACCAAGAAGAAGAAGAAGTAGTAAAATCAGATTTGATGATAATTGTGTTGTTGTTTTTGAACTTGGTATGATTTTTAAAGGTCCTAAGGAATTTAGAAAAGCATTGAGGAGGTATGCAGTAGAAAATAGAGTTCAGATTATTTTAAAACCTAATGAGGCTCATAGAGTGAGGGTAAGCGCAAATTTAAGCCAAAATACAGTTGCTTGTGTTATGGTGCAATTGACAGAGTTTTTGGTGATTTCTTGATTAAAAACAATAATATAGTGCATAAGTGCACAACATCAAACAAGAACAATATGTGTACAACTAAATTTGTTGCTAACAAATTTAGAGATGAAATAATTAAAAACTCATCTTTAAGGATTTGGAAAATACAAGAACTGTGCAAAGAAAAATTAAGATTATATATGGATAAACCAATCTGTTATAAGACTAGATTACATGTTCTAAGAGAGTCTATAGGGGACTAAAACTTGGAGTTTGCAAGATTATGTGATTATGCTAAGATGATAAAACAAACCAATCCTGGTAGTTCTATTTGGCTGAGAATGAATACAGAAACTTTCCTAGATAAAAATTTATTTGTGTATTTCTATGTGTGTCTTGATGCATTGACGAAAAGGTGAATAGAAGGATGTAGAAGAATTATAGGATTTGATGGATATTTTTTAAAGGGTGCTTATAAGGGTGAACTTCTAGTAGCAGTTGGGAAGAATAGAAACAATCTGATATTTCCTATAGCCTGGGTTGTTGTGGACAAGAAAACCAAGCATAGTTGAAGTTTTTTTATCAAGTATTTGAAAAAGGATCTGCAGTTGGGTATTGGAGCAGGTCTTAGTGTGATGGATGATATGCAAAAGGTAATATTTAAGTTTTTTTAACTGTCAATAATTGAAATACTTAATTTTTTTGTCTAGTTCTTTGACTGTTTTCTGTATGTAGGGTTTTCTTGCCGCTGTTTTTGACTTTCTACAAAATGCTGAAGTTAGAAGATGTGCTAGACACATCTGGTCTAATTAGAGTCAACATTGGAAGGGAGAAAAGAGGAGAAAATAGTTCTGGAAATACTCAAAGGCAAGCTTTGAAGTGAAGTTCAAAGAGGAATTAGATTACATGAGCCAACTTGGTATGCAAGGTAAGGATATTATTGGTTATTTGTTGCATTATCCTAGGTAGTCATTGGTTAGGGCATTCCTTAAAGAAGATTGTAAGTATGACGCTATTGAAAATAACATGTGTGATACCTTTAACTCATGGATCCTAGCTCCTAGACACAAATCTATCATTACCATGTTGGAGGATATTACGAGAAAAATCATGACCAGAATAGTAGATATAATTAGGTTTACCAATAATTGGATATGTGATATTTCACTTGTGGCTAGACTTATATTAGATGAGAATAAGGACAGGACAAGGGCTTGCAATATTCTTTGGAATACTGATGTTGGATTTGAGATTGGAGAAGGGGAGTATAGGCATATAGTGGACTTGAGTAATAAGATTTATAGTTGTAGAACTTGGCAGTTGAGAGGCATTCCTTGTCAACATGCTATTTTTGCTTTGTATCATTTTGAATAAGAGCCTAAACCTTATGTAGAGCATTAGTATAAAAATAAAACCTTCATGAAGGTTTATAGTCACTTTATACAACCAAATTCCAATATGAATATATGGCCTAAGACAAATAATCCAAAGATTAAGTCAAAATATGACTGTCATGCCTGTAAGAAATAGAAGAAGAGCAAAGATGAACCAAGGAAGAAATATGAAAAGCTGTCCAAACAGGGGGTAAAAATAACATGTTTCAAGTGTTATCAACAAGGCCATAACAGAAGATATTGTAAAGTAAAACAATGACTTTCAATTTGATTTGGGAAGTTGATTTCATATTAATTTAACTGTTGTGTATGTGTTTATAGATTCCTGATCCAAATACACAAATACATAACCAAGGTTCTAGCCTAGTGGTCATAGTTCACAAGCAAGTTGCCAGCCTAAAAGCTCAAGTCAACCTACACCTTCAACCTTAAAAAAATCAGTAAAATGTAGCTCAAGTAAACCTTCACCTTCAACCTTACAAAAATCAGTAAAATGTAGCTCAAGTCAACCTGCACCAACAAGCTCAAGTCAAGCTGCATCTTTAACAACGGTTTGTGGTGATACAATTAGAGTTAGTAGCTTGAAGGTAGCTGGAACATCTACCTTTGATGGTGATACAAGGATCCCTATTACAGAAGGAATCAAGAACCAACTACCTCCAGGAAATAGAGAAACTATTGGGCACAAGAGAGGAGGATTTGAGACAAAAATAGATGTTGATTGTGGTGGATCTAAAAGGTTAAAGAATGTTGGATTTGGAATCTACACAAGTCCAAGGGAAACCCAAATACTTCATGCAAGTTAACTCAAACATTATTTCTTTAACAAAAAAGTACATAATTATCGTTCCTTTTTTTTTCTATAAAAAAAAGCCTGGGACATCAAGCCAAAGGATCCTATAAAGTGGTACAACTTACAAGGATGCAAGTTCTACAGGTGTTGATCTTGGTTTTAAGCCTAGAGGCTTGAAATAGAAAAATAAAGATGTTGTCACCACCAATCAATTGTGGCAAATGGCAAACAAAAAGAAGAAGAAGTAGTCAAGAAAAAGTAGTATATTTTGATGGTGTATTGTGATTTTGTTGTGTAACATATGGTACCAAACAATCAATTTATGTTGTGCTTTAAATATGCTAATGTATAACAGTAAATAATTTAGTTCTTTAGTTTAAATTTGCTAGTGTATAGAAGTAAACAATTTAGTTATTTGAGCTCAATACGAAGCATGTTTTATATGTATATTAGTGTGACTTTGAGCTCACTATGGAGCATATTTATGTTATTGTTGGTGTTGCTTTGAGCTCAATAGAGAGTATATTTATGAAGTTGTTGTTGGTGTTGCTTTGTGCTTAATACGGAGTATATTTCTGAAGTTGTTGTTGGTGTTTCTTTGAGCTCAATATAGAGAATATTTATGAATTTGTTGTTGGTGTTACTTTGAGCTCAATATAGAGAATTTTTATGAAGTTGTTGTTGGTGTTGCTTTGATCTCAATAGAGATTATATTTATGAAGTTGAGCTCAATATGGAGAATGTAATAAGCTGTTGTTGCTGTTCTACTTTGACACCTTGTTTTACTATAAATTGTGTGATCAAAACTTGACGATAAATAAATATTTTATTTCATCAAATGTAAGAAATATTACAAGGCCAAGATTCCATCAACAAACTATACCTTACAAGACCTAATACACATCACAACTATACACCTAAACTATCATGAAAAAAAATAAGGGATTTAGGCCATTTTGCAACATCAAAGTTAGTAGATTGACTTCAATGCCAAATTTCAGTAATTAGGTTTCAATGTCCATATTCCCAACAACCCCAAATCAGTAGCAATAACACCAATAATCTATAATCTTCTTGCTCGATTTTGTTTCTCTTCAAACGCCTTCATTTTTTTCAACAAACCCCAAATCACCCTATTTACTTGTGAAGGGTATCGTTCTTCATACCAATTAAAGTAATCACAACCTCCCAATTTCTACAAAATCAATTACAAAATCATAATTAATCAAATAATTTAATAAATAAGTCAAAAACATTACCTTTGAACTTTTACAAGTAAAAAATCTACGACCTAGATTTTGTTGAGTCCAAGAAGTCTTTAGTAATGCTTCATGACCACATTTATAATAGCGACAATCTTTTTTAGAAAAGGCTATGAACGATGAGCTCGACATTGTCCAATTCAATTTGAGAAAATATAAAAAAAGATTAAACTTTTGAGAAATTGAAGAATAAATTTTTCGTTCAAAATGAAATATGAAATTAATTTAAATAAGGAAGTTGAAGAAGAGAGAAGGAATTTGAGAAATTAGAGTTATTTTAAGATGATGGAATGAAGAATAAGATGATATCAACAGAGAAAAGAGATATTACCGTTTGGGGGGAGGGGGTATTTTTATGCCAAATCAGCAAAAATAAAGCTTGGATGCGTCTTTGCGGCGTGTTCCACATGCATTTTGCCAATAGGGCAAAAGTACCAAAGTAGCACAGTTATATCTTGTTAAGGTGTTTAAAATGAACACGGTCCACTTGAGGGGTGAAAGTAAAATATGGTGCCAAGTTGAGGGGCCTGTCGATGTGTTTGGCCTTAAAGATATGTTAAATGTATCAAAATGTCCTTTATTGTGGTTTAAATGTATTATGCAAAAAACTAAAATTTAAAAATTACTAAAAAGGAAAAAAGACATTTTTTTAAACAGACCAAAAATGAAAATAGGATAAACAAAGTGAAACTGTTTCCAGATGCTTCTTACACTTTTCTACAAAAATCAAACTACTACACTTTTAAAATGCTTTTAAAAATTTTATTTTTACAAAATCATTAATTTTTTATTTAAATGGCAGAACAACTCAAATAGCCACCCACATAAGTTATAAACTCAAAATAATTATATTTTATTTTGAGATTCCATTATAACCAACTTCTCCATGTTGTTTACTTTTATATCTATATAGTTTTAGTAAGAGAAAGAACATCATTTCCCCCGAACTTGTCCGCTCAACTTACTTTAGCACTTAAACTTAACTTCTGTTTATTTACCCCTCTTAACATCTTTAAAGTGTATTATTTTTACCCCTCAAGCTGACGTAGATTTTTTTTTAAAAAGAAAAAATGCGCATTTTTTAATTTTAAACTGATATAACCCCATTTTTTAATATATATATATTAGAAAAAAATATATATTTCTCATCTTTTTTTTCTACCCCCACCCCCATCCCACCTCCACCCCCCACCATAACTTTTCCTCTTCAAACCCGGCACAACCAACCCCTCTCCTCCTCTAACCACCAATTTTACCACCACTAGCCCCACCCCCTCCCCTCTAAACCCCTAATTTCTTCTCCTTCAATTACCAAATCCTTCACCTCACCTAAAACCCCTGACTTAAGATTATTAGAAAAGAATGAAATTGAATTTCTAAAATTAAAAGTTATCTTCATGAATTTGAAAATTTGAAATAAAATTGGAATTGAAGAAAAGTGATTAACGGCGGTGTTAATGGTGGTGGTGGTGGTGTTAATGGTGTGCGTATATTATTTTGTGGGTTTATTTTAATTATTTTTCGATGATTTTTGTCAGAATATGTCAGAATGAAGAGTTTCAAATTAGAATATGGTGATGCTATTGCATTGTTGTTTCTTGAATTGGTGGTTTGATGAAGGAATAATTGATGTTTTCTTTTTGCTTAATGGACAACAACAATGACTATTGGTAATGTGCTTTAAGTTTGAAGAAGATAGAAAATGGAGGAGAGGTGGAGTGGTTTGAAGAAGATAGAAAGGGGGAGGAGGCTGCGTTTTAGGGTAGGGGTGGGGTGGGCGGGGTGGTTGGGGAGGGGTGTGAAGAAGAAAGAAAATGGGGGTGGGGTGCCTTTTTTATTTAAGGCCAAACCCATCGGTGACCCCTTAAACTTGGCACGATCTTTCACTTAGACACATCCAGTGAACATTATTCACCTTTGGCACCTCAACCAGTGTACGGGTGTGTCATTTTGACACTTTTTGCATACGTGGAGCTCGCGTGTTTTTCACCCATTTCAGGCGCGTGATTATTGTTTTTTATTTGATATGACGTTCAACTTGGTCATAATAATAATAATATTTAATTACTTCCTTTTTTTTATACCTTTGTTTTATTTCTATACATCAATTTTACCCATTTATCAACTTTTTTTTTGGTTAGAAAATTTTCAGTGAAATAAATGTAAAACAATTGCCATCTTCCTCAATGATATCAATATAGCATAGAACACTTTCACAAAGCCGATACACTCAATCTCTCCATCTATATTATCACCAAATCTAAGATTTCATTAAGAAGAAGAGCAAAAGATTTGTTAATATAAAGTTTCAAAAATTAATGTTAGAAGTTTTTCATCGCCATTGATGTTAGATGTTTTTCATTAACTTAAGAGTAATCGTATTTGATAAATTAAAAATTGGTTAAAATTAAATAAGTTGGTGAGAATAAATTTGTTAGATTCAACCTCTATTGATGTGTGTTTTAAAGAAGAAGATTTGGCAGTGGGAGTGGGGTTGCTGGGGTGTTTTAGAGAAAATGATCGGGCTGGGGGGCTAGGTTTTTGGAGATGGTGATTCGAGTGGGTACGAGATGGGCTGAGGTGTTTGGAGAAGGTGATTCGGGTTTGGAGGGGGAGGGCTGGGATGTTTTGGAGAAGATAATTTGGACGGGAAAGGGGGATGCTGGGGGCTGGGGTGAAGAAGATGATTGAGGGTTGGGGGATACTTAGAGAAGATGACGAAGGGGGGACATTTATTTATTGATTTATTAAAAAAAATTTAAGTTAATTATTTAAAAATAATTTTTTAATTATAATTTATTTAAAATTATTATTTTATACAAAAAGTGTCACGTGTTCTTTTTTAATTGGTCACATGCCACGTCAACAACGTATGTATTACACACTCTTTATAATTTTAGCTGATTGTAAAAGAAGTATCAAAATAACACAATTAATAGCTAGTTGATGTGCCAAAAGTGAACAACGTTCACTTGAGGTGCCTAAGTGAAAGATCGTGTCAAGTTTAGGGGGCCATCGATGAGTTTGACCTTGATTTAATATATATATATATAAATATATATATTTATATAAATAAAATAGTAAATATATATATATATTTTTTAAAAAATATATAAAAATAATGTTGGGGATTATTTTTTTTTTTTTTTAGAAAAATCGAAATTCTTATGTGGCAATGGCGTGGTGTTTTAGGGTAGGGGTGGGGTGGGCGGGGTGGGTGGTGAGGGGTGTGAAGAAGAAAGAAAATGGGGGTGGGGGATGCCTTTTTTATTTAATATATATATATTTTAAAAATATATATAAAAATAATATGTGGGGGATTAATTTTTTGTTTTAGAAAAATCGAACTTCTTACGTGGCAATGACGTGGCTCCGGCGTGACGCTGATGTGTAGGCGAGTGTAATACACTCTCCATTGTGAGTGTGATATTCAGTTTTGAGGGGTGAAATTAATACACTTTAAAGATGTTAAGGGGTAAATAAACAGAAGTTAAGTTTAAGTGCTAAAGTAAGTTGAGCGGACAAGTTCGGGGGAGGAGGAGAGGGGGGAAGATGTCTTTTCTCTTTTAGTAATTATAGGATTTTGACTCTATATATGTATTTGTAGGGATAAGGATAGGTACAACTCTTATTTATATATATATATATATATATATATATATATATATATATATATTTAAAAAAATAAAATAAATGACTATAGGTCTATATTTAGTGTATAATAAGTGTATATTAATGTATAAGACATCCATATAGATTATACATTGATTATGTAGTGATATTCATCAATTATACACTATATATCTATGTTTATAAGTCACATCAACACATTAATTATACACGGAATGCATATAGTCCTGTAACTATTTAATCAAAAAAATATTTAATTTGCCTTATTTAAAGGGATATAACTATAGCAAATTTTTGTAGCTATCCTTATCCCTATATAAAATAAAAATAAAAATTAAACAACATGCAGAAGTTGATTATAAAAAATAAAAATAAAAAAATAAAAAAAATAAAGCATAATTATTTTAATTTAAAACTTATATGGGCAGCTGAATTATTTTTCATTTAAATAAGGAGATTCAAGAAATGTGATTAAAATGATGCTGTACTAGACATGCATTTCTCTCAACCATGCATGAAAACAATTACCAGTGATTGAATGATTGCTGACTATGGGCACCTATCTACCTCGGCGTCGACAAGATTAACAACTTCAAGTGTATTTTGGTAGGAAGGGAACTGTTTTTTGAAAAATCTTTTCCAATTTTTTTTATGTTTGGTTGGTTTAAATATTTTGAAAAATATTTTTCAAATGAAATTATTTTCCTCAAATTTAAGGAAAATAACTTCCCTTCAAAAAATGAGAAAAATATTGTTCAAAACTCTTCTTCAACCTCACACCTCAACTTTCCACCATAACCCAAGTCTCGAGTGCCAATTTCCATCACTAACCCGGGATCTAATAAAATTTGTAAGCAGTCTTATTTGAATTCTTATTGGTCTATCCTTTACGTGCAAAAAACTTATTATTTTTAAGGGAAAAATCCTGATTTTCACCCTAAACTATACACGAAAAGTCGATGAAACACTTAAACTATTGAGGTAGCCTATTACAGACCTACACTATATAAAAGTGAATTTATTTACTCCCCGTGACACTCATGCCCAAGTTTAATGAATGGAGTGGAGTACACTCGCCTTGTTGTGACGCTATCAATTTAATTTGATATTTCCTATTAAATTTAATCCTAACCCGACCCAGACCCATAATATATGTTAAATAACCTGATCCAACCCAAATATTAGACCTAACTCGATTTATTACACCCTATCCGATCCATTCGGGTAGAATATGTATCGACAAATCCATTTTGAATACCTTCGAAGATCGACAAATTCATTTCTGAGTTTTCTTGCAAATTTAAACCCGATAGAAGAGTTGAAGAACTAATTTTCTATGTTTTTCACAGTTAATTTCTTAAAAATTATATCTCTCTTTTCGTTTCAAATTGAGTTAAATAGTTATGATTGAGTTCGGTTGAGTTCACTTGACTTCAAGGTAGGAAACTGATACAAATTTGATGCAAAATATTCAATCACAAAAAAATTAATTGAAATTTGAAGAAACACTTGAGGGAAAAAATAATTATCAAAATTTGAAAACAAAAAATTAAGAGAAAAGAACTATATTTTTTCACAAAATAGGAAGAAATCAAACGATTAAAAAGATTTGGTTACCAATTCTTCAAACAAACGAACTTGAATTTTGATTTTGGATGACCAATTTGGGTTAGGGTTCTTGATTTTTGAACCTCAAATTGACTTCAATGGAGGTTTTTGTCAAATATATCCATTGGATCATTAATTTATTAAATTTTTAATGTTTTGCCCGTTTATTTTTGAGTTTTAAAAGGTTGGACGCGCTAATATTGAGTGTAAAAAATGCGCCTGGGCATGGGTATCTGTAACACCCCGTATTTTCGGGCTAGAGTTTAGACCGCCGTTCCTATGTATATAGACCCAAACTGAATTATTCTTTATTAACATACGTGTGGTAGTCACTCCTATCGTGATGCCCCGTAAAAATTCTCGACCCAATTTCATTTTTAGTGTTATGTTTGAGGGGATAACAACTAGAACATTGTTCTAAGTGTAGAATAAAGACTTAGTTTTATTTTTAACTCTTAATCTTCGGGATACAACTTTTCAGTCTTCCTGACCTCCGATTTTAGAAATTTTTATTGCGTTGTGATCGGGGAAGTTAAGGGTACACTTCATAAGAGTTTCAAAATTTTTAGACGGGCTTAAGGATTCGTTTAGGATTCCATTCCAGTAGCTGCGCGCGATTGGCCCGCGACACCTGCTAAATCACATGTGATGGACCTTAGCCCACGATTGAGCAGGCGACGCCTGCTTAATCGCGGTGCTTTAGATCAGGCGGCGCCTAGTGGATCGCCCCAGGCCTTTTTCAGTGAGTCCTCCAAAATTTTAATGGTATTTTGGTAATTAACCATTCCCCAATCATCTTAAACACGAGATTTAATCCCTCAAACACCATAATACACATACTTTTCCCAAAATTATTCAAGAACTCTCTCTAGGGTTTCAAAATAAAAACCCAAGTAGTTCAAGATTCAACCATGGATTTTCAAAGCAAATTAGAGATTCGGAATCCCTAATCCACAAGCTTCAAGAATCATCCGTTATTTTCTGAAATAGAGGTACGCGGGGTTTTCCTAAATTCTCAAGGGCTTAAAAAATCATGTTTTAGAATGGGGTTTTGAAACTATATATATATATGTATATATATATGTATATATATATATATATATATATATTCATGTATTAGATGTTTTAACATCATTGTTTTGGTCTTTTGACCTTCCCCAAAGTGATTTGAGAATATGCATGTATGAAAGCATGTATTTAAGAACGATTTCTTGTTAAGAGCATGACTTTTGGTGAATTTCCTCTTATTTTGAATTTTTAGATTTTTCATAGCATATGAATTATTTTGCAATGCATTCTTGAAAAGCACTATATGAAATGGTTGAAATCTTGTTATGATTTGAAGGTGGTTTTAAATCACTAAAGAGGAAATTTAGCATGAATGTTTAGTGTTCATAATGCATGTAATGAAAGAGTGCATGGATTTTCTAAAGGCATTAGACCACCATATGTTTGATGAAGTTTTTGTATGATTTTTACTTGAGTTTTGGAACACGAAATCTTCTATATCAGTTGCATGTTTCTAGGTGGTCTAAGCTATGTTTTAAATGAAAGATTTATCTTAATGTATTATGGCTCAGAAATCATGACTTGCAAGTCTTGGTATGATGATACCAATTCAGACCAATGCCATATCAGACTCAGACTAATAGATATTTTAGACTTTCATGATTTTAGACATTCAAAATGTTGCATGTACAGAAAAGGTTAAAAATGGGCATACAGAGATGTTAGATGGTTCCCTGAAGAGGGCTTGAGTTCAAGCAACTCATTGCCTAGAACCGTAGTTTGTCGACTCGAGTATATTATTATACGCTGACTTAAGGTTCGTGTGGCGTATCAGACTCAGACACTCCAACCCTTGCAGTACACTTGGGTTGGGGGCTTTTCCATCGAGTCAATGACGGATTCCATATAGCCTGTGGAATATCAGACTTGTAGGGAAGTGCCACCTAACTCAAAAGTAATACAAAGATCAGAAATTATTTTGACAAGAATGTCTTATAATTTTCGAATGATGCCCATGTGTTTTCAAAAAATATTTTATTCATGATGTGTTGATGAAAATTGCTCTCATCTATTATATATATGTTCAAATACTTTATTTTGGATTGCTTCGTGTGCCAGTACATTTTTGTTGACCCCCCCTCCTTCCAGGTTCTAAGACACAGTCTAGGGGTCCAGCTAATCAGTAGATACTTTCAAATTGCAGACCGGATTTTGCAGTAGAGAGTCTTCTATCATTCAGAAGGCCTAGTTATGTCCGACTTTTATTATTGTTTATGTTTTGTCTACTGGGGGCCTTGTCCCAGTTTTCAGAAAACTTGTTTAGTTCAGAGTAGAGATTTTGCAGACTGAGTCAGATAGTATTATTCAGATATATTTTTAGTTTTAGTATTATTATCTTATTCAGATTGACCATGTTTCCATTTTAGATTTCTATTTCCGCATTATCTTTTATTATTTGAATGTTATGCATGATTACTAAATAAACAGAGGGCGTCCTGGGCCTTCACAGTTCGGGAATGCTCATCATGGCCAGGCCCCGGCTGGGGTCGTGACAAACTTGGTATCAAAGCATGGTTCATGGTCTCATGGTATCTGCAAAATCACGTCGGGTAGAGTCTTATTTATGAGTGTGTAGCGTGCAACACTTATAAGTAGGAGGCTAAAAGACGTTTAGGAATATCTCTCTTTCTTCATGTTCTAGTTTGTGCAACAGAGTCAGAATGTTCCTCCTTCATACTCTAATTCATGCTATGGTGACGTCCATACGAAAGTAAAATCATCCTAAATTGTTTCCTTACTCGGATATTCTCAGACCCATCACATTACTGGGGTGATTCAAGTGCAGAAGTTTAGAGTCTAAATGGTATTGTCCCTTTGGATCGCGTCATATAATATCTTAAAATCGTGCAAGGACTTAAGAAGAGTCCTTTATTGATTTAGAGTGTAACCTTGATCTTGATGAAATCATGTTTTCAGCCTTCTGTATTGAGTATATTCGGCCCTTTTCAGAAATTTATGTTGCAGATGTCATGCTTAAGGGAAAATATGTGTAGTAGAAGTATTGGAATTGTATTTCTACCCAAATAGTAGTATAAGTTAAAGTGTCGGTGTCATGACCTATTGGTAGCTAGTAGCGTGTGTGGATTGTATGATAATCCATGGGGGAAATATTTAACTCAGATTTTCATTTATACAAAGTAAGATGTGTATTCTCAGATTATGAAATATTGTGTGATAAGTTTCTATCTCTTGAAAATATTTTATCATCGTGTTGATGAAACTAAAATGTCTAGTGAAGCCGTGTGAGGCTTATTTTGATTCACTAGCAATTTGTCGTTCAACGTGTTATTCTTGTGTTGGTTGAATATATGTATAGCTGAATCTTTTTGCATGAGATAGAGTTGGTAATGAAGCGATTCATCCTTGTGTGTTAGTTTATTAGTAGAAGATAGAGAAGGAGTTATTAGGCGAGGTGAATTGTCCTTGCTTGAAGTATGAAAATGGCCAGATTAGCCAGTAGGTTATAAGTATAGACTCATGGTTGTTGTGGACTTTAAAGGTAGTGTAAATGTACGCTTGGATAAGTAATTGTGTGTGAGAAAGCAGTATAAGTAGATACGATTGTACAAGGTTATAATATAAAGATAAGGTTGACATGTCTATTATGCAGATTTAACCCCCTTGACCCTCTTTTCGTTGGTAGTTGTAAACTAGTGCTACTTGTGAGAAGGTATGTAGTAGATTTTTGAGATATTTGGGTAGAATGTCCTAATTTGATAGATTAGTATATTTATATTATGTTGCATTCTTCATTGGTGGTAAATAATTGATACTAAACTATAGGCTTGAATTTAAATAGTGTGGTGGTAAATAGTGGCAAGAGTTTGATGATGCATGTTTTGTGGGATTAAATTAGTAGGCTTGATGTGCTGAAATAGTACAAGCTAATGGATTATGATAAGGAAAACCGTTAGGTCATGATCGATTATTATGGTTGTGAAGTTCTAGTGCACTAGTGTTTCGTGATGTTTATTTATAGTTTCCAAGTGAAAATTTTGTGTAAGGTTGGGTTGTAAATCATGCATAACACTAGATATTAAGTTTGAATAGTTGATGTCCATGAAGGTGGATGTGAAGATTTCTTGGTTAATGAATACTAGTTGTATAAAAGTGATCTAATAGGCTTGAACGGTGCATGCAATAACTTAAGTTTATTTGATTCGTAGTGATGTATGATATTGTATGTATGATGTAGAAGTATGCCTAAGGTGACATGAGGTTGCGACATTATTTCTAAGGCTATTACATATTGCGTGTGGCTATTAGTTCCGTTGAGTTGCTAGATGGAGAAAGACTAGTAGATGTTATATGGGTTCTAAATAGTTAGGTTAAAGAGTTTTGATTGATAGTGTTGATCCTTTTATATGATCTTGATTCTCATAGTAATGAGGCATAAGTTGGGAGTGGCGATATTAGTACGCTATGTCGAAAGTGGTTTGGTTCATCAAAGGCTTGGTGATATCCATGTTAAGTGTTAGAATCTAAGTTTGAGTTTTGAAGGTTGAACCGATAGAAATAAGTATGCAAATTAATGTATCCCAGAAGGTAGTCATTCGGGTTAAGTTCTATGATATGCATGCATTGTCATTTTTTTCAGACCCTAGAGTGTAGTAAGTGTAGTTCAGTTAGAATCTGGTAAAGGATCTCCCAAACTCTAGATGATGACATGAAACTGAGAGGGAGATGATAGAACGAATAACCAAGTATGGCTCTCAGATTCTAGTAGTGATGCAGTATGATTTAGAACATCAGAAAGTGAGGGTGGATCTCAACCGATTCCTACCTCAGTATTTTCTTAGTTATTCGAATACCTACTCATGCCTTACGATTCAGTTTCGTGATCATAGTTCATGATTCCTGTATATGATAGAGAGTCGCGTACTCTTCCAGTTCCAAGATAATGAGTTCTAGTTCATTCAAGTAGTCGAAATCACATTCCTTATGTTATGAACTCTAGTTGAGGTTATGCAACTCATGATGCATGTACTCACTCTTTATAGTGTGCTTAGTCCCGTATAGAAATCTTTTCATGCTTCAGGGTCTTATGTTTTAACCTTTTAGTGATCCTTCCTATGCAATGATAGTGGTGATGATGTAAATGTTCTTATTGATGGAAGATCATAGTATGCTTGTTTAGATAAGGCCATAAGTATGAAGTAACAGTTGGGGCTAAGTCTTTGATACATGTGATAGTTAGTGGAAAAGTTTGTGTGTGTATGTTTTTAGGGTAGCACGTGGAAGTTGTATTGACAATAGTTTAGAAACTATGTGAGGTATGTATTTATGGGAGGTTGCCTTGAAGTTAACATGTGGTTATAAAATAGGCTTGAATGACGTTTTGGGATTGTAGTGAAAGGTCGCAATATGTATTAGTGACTTCATATTAAGAGTTCAGAGTAGTCATTAAAGTGGTAAGGCATGTTATGCTTAGGATATGATCCTTAAAAGAGGTATAGAAGGTGGCATTTTATGTTTTAGAATAATAACATGGTGTAGCATGTTGTATTTTTGTGACTTAGAGTTAGGCTTGATCGCGGTGTAAGGATTAAGCTATTTTAGACATTAGTAGAAAAATTTGTCAATGCTCATATGAGAATTTTAAGCTAAATTGAATGAATATGATATTTATAGGGAATGGTATAGTTAAGGGATATTTGAGAAGTGTGCTAAGCTTGAAAGTAAGAAGTTGTATTGCCAAAGGTCTTGAAATTCTATCCTAATTCAGGAGTTATATGTCTATATTCCAGACTACAGAGTAGTGTCAATGTTTTGATTTCCTCAGTTGGATGTCTTGTGTAATCCATACTCAAGATTCATGGCTCCTTATTACTGTTAGAACTTCTTTAGAGAAAACGTTGAAGAGATACTCCAGTTAAGTATGAGGGTCCAGCGTAATTCAGTCTATATAGCCAGTAAGTTAGTTTAGCAGTCAGATTCGCACGACTTGTTTTCTCGTCTTTTCATTTATTCATGCTACCTGAAATCTCAGACATGATACTATTCCAAAATAGAGTATACTAGTAATTGCGAGTATAGCTCAGTACATGTGTCATGCATTAGATTCAGATTCCAGAAGTTCAATTATGAATCAATTCGTAAGTGCCTTGTGCATCGACTCAGTTTTTCGAGTATCCTAGTGAATTGAGCATTCATAGAGGCGCATAGTGTCCTAAGGGGGAGATACCCCATTCAATTGTAAGCATAGATTCTTATTACAAGTTTCGCATCAGTTATCACTTCATATTCAGTCATACGTTCATAGGTCAGTTCAGTCAGCTTTGCATGCATTAGAAATGCATGTTCATTATGAGAATTCAGCTTATGAGTAGCTTCAGTCGTGTATTCCATGCATCAGATATGCATGTCCAGTATAAGAATTCAGAACATCAGTAGTTCCAGCCATATGGTCATGTTTCAGACCAGTGTATTCTTTATTAGAGGATATGTCGTGTCCGCGTTATTTCATGCCTCTAAGCTTCAATATGTTCCTACCTATCATTCAAGGCCGAATGATCCCAAGGGGGAGATAATGTAACACCCCGTATTTTTGGGCTAGAGTTTAGACTGTCGTTCCTACGTATATAGACCCGAACTGAATTATACTTTATTAACATACGTGTGGTAATCACTCCTATCGTAATGCCCCATAAAATTTCTCGAGTCGATTTTATTTTTGGTGTTATGTTTGAGGGGCTAACAACTAGAACATTGTTCTAAGTGTAGAATAAAGACTTAGTTTTATTTTTAACTCTTAATCTTTGAGATACAACTTTTCAGTTTTCCCAACCTCTGATTTTAGAAATTTTAATTGCGTTGTGATCAGGGAAGTTAAGGGTATGCCTCGAAAGAGTTTCGGAATTTTTAGACGGGCTAAAGGACATGTTTGGGATTCCATTCCAGTAGTTGCACGCGATTGGCCCGCGGCGCCTGCTAAATCGCGTGTAATGGACCTTAGCCTGCAATTGAGCGGGCAACGCTTGTTTAATCGCGGTGCTCTAGACCAAGCAACGCCTGGTGGATCGCCCTAGGCCTTTTTCAGTTAGTCCTCCAAAATTTTAATAACATTTTGGTAATTAACCATTCCCTAATCATCTTAAACACGGGATTTAATCCCTCAAACACCATAATACACATCCTTTCCCGAAAATTATTCAAGAACTTTCTCTAGGGTTTCAAAATAAAAACTCAAGTAGTTCAACATTCAACCATGGATTTTCAAAACAAATTAAAGATTCGGAATTCCCAATCCACAAACTTCAAGAATCATCCATTATTTTCTGAAATAGAGGCATGCAGGATTTTCCTAAATTCTCATGGACTTAGAAAAATCATGTTTTAGAATGGGGTTTTTGAAACTATAATATATATATTTATATTAGATGTTTTAACATCATTGTTTTGGTCTTTTGACCTTCCCCAAAGTGATTTGAGAATATGTATGTATGAAAGCATGTATTTAAGAACGATTTCTTGTTGAGAGCATGACTTTTGGTGAATTCCCTCTTATTATGAATTTTCAGATTTTCCATAGCATATGAATTGTTTTGCAATGCATTCTTGAAAAGCACTATATGAAATGGTTGGACACTTGTTATGATTTGAAGGTGGTTTTAAATCACTAAAGAGGGAATTTAGCATGAATGTTTAATGTTCATAATGCATGTAATGAAAGAGTGCATGGATTTCCTAAAGGCATTAGACCACCATATGTTTGATGAAGTTTTTCCAGGATTTTGACTTGAGTTTCGGAACACGAAATCTTCTATATCAGTTGCATGTTTCTGGGTGGTCTAATCTATGCTTTAAATGAAAGATTTATCTTAATGTATTATGGCTCAGAAATCATGACTTGCAAGTCTTGATATAATGATACCAATTCAGACCAATGCCATATCAGACTCAAACTAATAGATATTTCAGACTTTCATGATTTTAGACATTCAAAATGTTGCATGTACAGAAAAGGTTAAAAATGGGCATACAGAGATGTTAGGTGGTTCCCTAAAGAGGGCTTGAGTTCAAGCAACTCATTGCCTAGAACCGTGGTTTGCCGACCCGGGTATATTATTATACGTTGACTTAAGTGTCATGTGACGTATCAGACTCAGACACTCCAACCCTTGCGGCACACTTGGGTTGGGGGCTTCCCCGCAGAGTCAATGGCGGATTCCATATAGCCCGTGGAATATCAGACTTGTAAGGGAGTGCCACCTAACTCAAAAGTAATACAAAGATTAGAAATTGTTTTGACAAGAATGTCTTATGATTTTCGAATGATGCCCATGTGTTTTCAGAAAATATTTTATTCATGACGTGTTGATAAAAATTGCTCTCATCTATTATATATATGTTCAAATACTTTATTTTGGATTGCTTCGCGTGCCAGTACATTTGTGCTGACCCCCCTCCTTCCAAGTTTTGAGACACAGTCTAGGGGTCCAGCTAATCAGTAGATACTTTCAGATTGCAGACCGAATTTTTGTAGTGGGGAGCCTTCTATCATTCAGAAGGCCTAGTCATGTCCAACTTTTATTATTGTTTATGTTTTCGTCTACTGGGTGCCTTGTCCCAGTTTTCAGACAGCTTGTTTAGTTCAAAGTAGAGATTTCACCGATTGAGTCAGATAGTATTATTCAGATACATTTTCAGTTCCAGTATTATTATCTTATTCAGATTGACCATGTTTCTATTTCAGATTTCTATTTCAGCATTATCTTTTATTATATGAATGTTGTGCATGATTACCAGATAGACAGAGGGCGTCTCGGGCCTTCACAGTTCGAGAATGATTGTCACGGCCAGGGCCCCAACTCGGGTCATAACAGTATCACGGTGAGTAAATAAATTCACTTTTATTATATAGTATAAATGTGTAATAGGTCATCTAAATAGTTTAAGTGTGTCATCGACTTTTCGTGTATAGTTCAGAGTGGAAACCATGCCTTTTCCGTTATTTTTAACAATAAACTCTTCAAATAATTTTTTCCCGTTGATAATTTCGTCTGTTAGTTTAATCTTTCTTGAACTGTTTTGATATTGGAGAAGATTAATTTGAACATCTATCAGAAAATATAATCCCTGCTTTTGTTAGGATCGAAATAAGTAGGTGTCATGTAGAAAGTAGTAAAGCAAACCTCGAAAGATGTCAAATAAGAAGACGAATTAGAAATACATCAAAAGAGACACAATAATTTAACGTGGTTCGGTCAATCGACCTACATCCACAAAAGGAGATGGACAATCCACTATATAAAAGAGAGTACAAACTGTCAAGATAGACAACCTCACATAATTCTCTCAGAATAAAAAGAGGTTCACACAAGTGATACTGCAACACTTGTGTCTCACAAAGTCTCCCCTCAAACGAAACTCTCAAAATCCTAGGACTACATTATGGATGCTACAAAACTAGAAGAAATGAGTCTCTATTTATAGAGTCTATAACCGTTTCCTACAAGAATAAGGATTAGCCAAATATGGAGAATATGTTTTCCTTTTCCTAAAAGGAAAATCCAATTATGGTACCTAAAGGAAAACCTAATTATGGTAAGAAAGTCGGGACAAACACCAACAATTATTTTCCTTGGCCAGAATTTCAAAAAATAAATTTGCTCCACCTTTTTCTTGTAGTCTTCAATAAGTTCAATCTTCATCTCCAAAATCTCCTCCATTAATTCTTTCCTCTACACAGAGTAACACTCTGATAAAATTTCTCAAACTAAAATCTTCATTATCCTCAAATAGGTTGCAACTAGAATTGAATTTGCCAAGATGAACACCCGATTTTAACCTTGCTCTAATACCACTTGACAGGACCGAAATAATTAGGTGTCATGTAGAAACTGGTAAAGCAAACCTCGAAAGACGCCAAATAAGAAGACAAACGAGAAATACACCAAAAGAGACACAATAATTTAACGTGTTTCGGTCAATCGACCTACATACACAAAAGGAGATTAGCAATCCACTATATAAAAGAGAGTACAAACTGTCAAGAGAGACAACCTCACACAATTGATACTGCAACACTTGTGTCTCATAAAGTCTTCGAAACTCTCAAACCCTTAGGACTACATTATGGATGCTACAAAACTAGAAGAAAAGAGTCTCAATTTATAGAGTCTATGACCTTTTTTTACAAGAATAAGGATTAGTCAAATATGGAGAATATTTCTCCTTTTCCTAAAAGGAAGACCCAATTATGACACCTAAAGGAAAACCCAATTATGATACGGGACAAACACCAACAGTTTTACCCGGTATGCACTCGTATTGCTGTACGTGGTATTTCAACCCACCTACCGATATACATCTAATAATCTATAGTATCCTTCCTTTTTTTTGCCCACGTGTGCCTCCCTCCATTCACCTAATTAATACAATAGATCTTTTTGGAGTCACTTTCAACTTTGGCCATCATATTAGACTGCAGAGCTTGGACTATGCATTATATTGTAGGCTAATGCTATTTTAAAACTTTATTTGATATAGTTTCATGTCAAGTGGCTTCAGTACTGCTATCTTGGAAGACTACTATGTATGTTATTGTTAGCGTGTTGTTTTGTAGAATCCTTTCTCTTTTTCCATTAATCGATTCACAATTTTAATCCTCTAAAACATTGGAAAAATCTTACGAAGAAATTGAAGGATGGGACACATTGTAAACAATAATGGAGATGGAAGATGGTCTCTTCATGGTATGGCTGCCCTTGTTACTGGAGGTAGTAGGGGCATTGGGTAAGAAACATAATTAAATTCAAGAACTATTTTAAAAAAAAATTCTTGTCTTTTGAGAGATTGGAGTTCATTTATTTCATTATAATTTCCACTTTTATGTTGAATGCTTATTTATTCTTCCTTACTTATGATTTAGGTATGCCACAGTCGAAGAATTAGCGAGTTTCGGTGCAGTGATCTATACATGTTCTCGCAATAAAAAGGACTTGGATGAATGTTTGGAGAAATGGCAAAATAAAGGGTGTAAAGTAAATGGTTCCACATGTGACTTGTTCTCGAAAGATCAGAAAAACCAGTTGACTGAAAAAGCCACTGCACACTTCAATGGGAAACTTGACATCCTCGTAAGTAACATACGTAACCAAAATTCCTATGATGACGTTCGTACTGAATCTTCAATAAATTATCTTACGTGTACTAACAGTTTAAATGACTTTTTATATGAGTTTGAGTGACGATAATTGTATACTATATTTTTTAGGTAAATAATGCTGCTGTATGTGTACCAAAAGAGACCACAAAAATTACTTCTGCAGATTGCTCACTAATGATGGGAACCAATTTTGAGCTTGTGTCAATTAGCATATCCTTTTTTGAAATCTTCAGGAAAGGCAAGCATTGTGTTCATCTCTTCTATCTCTGGGATCATGGCTATTCCTCTTGTTTCTCTCTATCCAGCAACGAAAGGTACTTGTGTTTGTTCTCTTCTTTTTATCCTCAATAAGAAATTTCTGGACTCACATAAATGTTGCATTATATGCTATTACTTAATATCATAAGAATCAAAAGTCTTAGCCCCTTTTATTTATCTTGAAGAATCAAAAGTTTTAGCCCATTTTTATTTGTCTTGGTGATGGATGTTTTGACGCAGCATATCCAAGGAAAGGTGCCTTGGTGTATGTTATTTGCTGATGATGTTGTAGTGATTGATGAAACTCGGGGAGACGTTAATGATAAATTGGAGCTTTGGAGACAGACCTTTGAGTCTAAAGGATTTAGGTTGAGCAGGACTAAGACAGAATACTTGGAACATAAGTTTTGTGATTTGTCACACGAGGAGGACGTGGTAGTGAAGCTTGACTCCCAGGTCATCCAGAAGAGAGAGGGTTTCAAGTACCTTGGGTCTATGATTCAATGGAATGGGGAGATTGATGAGGATGTCACGCACCGTATTGGTGCTGGCTGGTTTAAATAGAGGTTCACTTCGGAAGTCTTGTGTGATAAGAAGGTGCCTCCTAAGCTCAAAGGTAAGTTCTACAGAGTGGTAATTCGATCGGCTATGTTGTATGGAGCGAAGTGTTGGCTAGTTAAGAACTCCCACATACAGAAGTTAAAGGTGGTGGAGATGAGAATAGTTGCGATAGATGTGTGGACTTATCAGGAGAGATAGAGTTAGAAATGAGATTATTCAGGAGAAGATGAGAGTGACTTCAGTGGAGAAGAAGATGAAGGAAGTGAGATTGCGATGGCTTGGGTATTTGAAGAGGAGGGGCACGGATGGAGGTGTGAGAGTCTGGCTATGGATGGTTATAGGTCGGTAGAGGTAGGCCTAAGAAGTATTGGAGGGAGTTGATTAGACATGACATGGAGCAGTTACAACTTACATTGATAGGAAGATGTGAAAGACGCGGTTTAGGGTGGAGGGTTAATGTGTAGGAGTATGTCTGTGGTGTATTGGTGATACCTATGTTTTTGGAATAAATATTTTATAGTGTTACCTTGTGTGTCTTATTTCTGTTATTATCCTTAACTATCTAGCGACGTGATATTCCTTGTTGTTGCATGCTTTTATGTGTTTTGTTTGTTATATTGTTATCTGTCCAGAGCTAGGGTTCTATCGAAAACAACCTCTCTACTTTATCTGAGGTAGTGGGATGGACTGCGTACGTTGTACCCTTCCGAACCTCCACTTGATGGGAATACACTGAGTATGTTGTTGTTGTAATGTTGTTGCACCTTGGATTATTGATACCGCCCTTACTGATACTGTAGCTGCAAGTATCTTTTCGCCCCTAAAGTTTCTGGTTATTTTTTATTTTTTTAAAGAAAAAGTACATTCTATGTCTATTTTTGAAACTATATGTGCCACATAATCCATATTTGTGTTTAAACACATGATTTAACTCACATTTGTGTATAAACACCTTTTATATATTATTACATACTGTACTTTATATAGAAGGTTGACACATTATAATATAATGGTTCTCCCAGGTAAAGTGTTATATGATATTATATAATACTGTACATTAGGCTACGTCATGTCATTATTTTGAAAACTTTATATTTTTGAAAATTTTCCTTAAAAAATTTCTCCATGAAGGAGGAAAAAGAGAATATATTAGTATAACCTTTGTCCTTTTCTTTTAATTATTTGCCGGAAGATTTTGAGTCAAAAGATGTGGAAAACTTTATAAAGAGAACTCCAATTAGTAGGATGGAAAAGCCAAATGAAGTTTCATCACTCGTGGCTTACCTATGTTTTTCTGTTGCGGTTTATATTGTTGTTTTGGGTACACAATCTGTATGTTTGAATAAATACTTTAACTTTTATTTAAGACAGTTTCAATAACACTTATGAAGTTTTTTAACACCTTTAACACAAGTTCATCAAGAACTATCAAAGAAGTATGTTATTTAAAAGAAACAAGATGAAGTAAAAAACAGAACCAAGTCCTCCGATTTTATGAAGTGTTCTTAAGGAATTAATTCCCCTCAACAACCCGAGGTTGAGAAATTTTTTCTCCAAGGATAAAATAGTTCACAATAAGAATGTAGCGGCACCTCAAACCTTCTGATTCTTCGAATACACTCAATGGTAGATGATCAGACAGAGTTTTTTAGAAGTAGAAGAGTGTCTTTAATGCAGAAATTTTCATACTACTGATGAGTGTTGATTTTACCACTCAGTCGCACTAAATATGTATGCACACTACCATGTGTTGTTTAAAAAATAAGACATGATCACGATTTAAGTGCACTAATGTCCACATTTTGCAGGTATACAGTTGAGAAGATGAACATATGTGGAATGGAGCTAAAAAGAGAGCAAATTGATGCAAAAAGGTTGCAGTTGGAGACATGAAGCTATCAACCCCAGTCACCGCGATCGCAATCATTAGGCCGGGGTTGTGGTTAGTCAAGACAGTCAGCATAATGCGGTCGCAAAACACAACCGTGGTTGCGTTAATGTGGTCGCGGTTAAAGCTGCGTGATCACGGATCAACAAAAATAGGCCCTATGCAGATTTGTAAAATTACAAAGACGAATTTCAAACCATATATAGGTAAAAACCCTTTCTTCTTGAGGTATTGCTTACCTCAAAAGATATCTTTGAATTCAAAGCTTGAAACCCTAATTGGAAAAGTATGTAACTAACTTTGGAGGCTAAATTTCTTAGGATCTTTGTGAAGAATAAATGCTTTGGATAATCCTTATGGTATATTTCTCTTTATTTTCTTCATGATAGCTAAGTAATTTAGTCTTAGGATTATTTCTAAACTAAAGTGTAATGGTGTGTGGGTATTGTTGTGTTTGCATGGATTTTAGTTATTGAGTATGGATTCCACCGTTGCTTGAGCTTATGGGTTGGAATTTGATGGGTAAAAACCCTAAATCTCCAAATGGGTTTGATGGGTGAAAACTCCAAACTCTAGAAACCCTTTATCATCCTCAAAAGAGGGATGAAAGTGAACATTATATAACCCATAACATTCTCGAAAGAGGGTTATAGGAGGACAAGGCAATAGTGGACAATTGAGCCTATGGTTTACTACCTTTTACAATCTTAGAAATAAGTGTATTGGGAGTGTAAATCATGTCAAGAGCATCATCCTAGAAATAGGGATGCTTGATTGAGGTCTTGGGTGATTATGAAAATTTGTACACTTGTTAGGTGCTCGAAAGAGACAACGAGTGAAATCGTTGTGGTTTTGTTGAAAGATTAACCCCAATGATCTTCGACCTAGCCTATCCTTTAGTTAACAACTAAATTTCATGATGAACCAACATCAACCCACATGCATTTTCTCTAGGTAGACATAATCCCAAGATTTTCTCAAATCTTGAATTTAAAGTAAAAGTTTTATTCACCAAGTGCCTTGTTAAAGTTTGTTGTGAAGAGTTTCCAAACAAATTCCCCCATTTCATTTTACGTGTCATTTTTATTAGCATTCCGGGTAATCTCATAGTAATTTGAGCATCTATTGGATTTGAAATCGATAATTCACTCCTTGAGATTCGACCCCAATTTAAATTGGGTTACTTGACAACGACTGCCTTACCCCTTAATTATGAGAATGAGTTGAGCATTATCAAAATGGCGCCATTTCTTATATCACTCAAGAGTCTTTTCGGATCCGTCTCTTTTCGTTCTCACTAACGGGTGAAGCATTGTTGTGGTTCCGCACACTCCTTACGGTTTCATTCACTTCATGGAATGAGCTCACAAAGATGTTTTTAGATTAATAATACCCTTCCTCAAAGGTGGGTCACCCGAGAGATAAAATCATGAACCTTAGATAAAGGAACGGGGAGCCATTTCACGAAGTATGGGAAAGATTTAATAAGAAGTTATCCAAATGCCTAAACCATGAGATTACGAGGAAGACACTTCTCCAAATATTCTATCGGGCACTAGATCCTTCAAACAAACAGTGTTAAACAATGCAGGGAAAGGTTCTCTCTTAAACTTGCACTACACTAATGTCCATATTTTGTAGGTATATAGTTTAGAAGGTGAACATATGTGGAATGGATCTAAAAAGAGAGCAAATGGATGCAAAAAGAATGTAGTTAGAGACATGAAGCTATCAGCCCCATTCACCGCGATCGCGATAAAGCTATCAGCCCCAGCCACCGCGATCGCAGTCATTAGGCCGCGGTCGCGGTCAATCAAGATGGTCAGCATAATGCGGTTGTGAAACACAATCACAGTCACCTTAATGCGGTCGTGGTTAATGCTGCGTGATCGTGAATCAACAAAAATAGGCCCTGGGCGGATTTGTAAAATTACATAGACGAATTCCAAACCATATATAGGCAAAAACCCTTTCTTCTTGGGGTATTTCTTACCTCATAATATATCTTTGAATTCAAAGCTTGAAACCCTAATTGGGAAAGTGTGTAACTAACTTTGGAGGTTAAATTTCTTAAGATCTTTGTGAAGAATGAATGCTTTGGATAATCCTTATGGCATATCTCTCTTTACTTTCTCCATGAATAGCTAAGTAATTTAGTCTTGGGATTATGTTGAACTAGAGTGTAATGGTGTATGGATATTGTTGTGTTTGCATGGATTTTAGTTGTTGAGTATGGATTCCACTGTTGCTTGAGCTTATGGGTTGAAATTTGATGGGTAAAAATCCTAAATCTCCAAATGGGTTTGATGGGTGAAAACTCCAAACTCTAGAAAGCCTTTATCATTCTCAAAAAAGGGATGAAAGTGAACATTAGGTAACCCATAACATCCTCAAAAGAGGGTTATAGAGGGACAAGGCAATAGTGGACAATTGAGCTTATGGTTTACTACCTTTTGAAATCTTAGAAATAAGTGTATTGGGAGTGTAAATCTTTTCAAAAGCATCACCCTAGAAATAGGGATGCTTGATTGAGGTCTTGGGTGATTATGAAAATTTGTACACTTGTTAGGTGCTCGAAAGAGCCAACAGGTGAAATCATTGTGGTTTTGTTGAAAGATTGACCCAATGATCTTCGACCTAGCCTATCCTTTAGTTAACAACTAAATATCACAATGAACCAACATCAACCCACATCCATTACCTCTAGGTAGACATAATCCCAAGATTTCCTCAAATCTTGAATTCAAAGTAAAAGTTTCATTAACCAAGTGCTTGTTAAAGTTTGTTGTTAAGAGTTTCCAAACAAATCCCCTCATTTTATTTTACATGTCATTTTTATTAACATTTCGGGTAATCTCATAGTAATTTGAGCATCCATCGAGTTATAAATCTATAATTTACTCCTTGAGATTCGACCCCAATTCAAATTGGGTAACTTGACAACGACTGCCTCACCCCTTAATTATGGGAGTGAGTTGAGCATTATCAACTACCTGAGTAAAAAAGTTCAGGTATTTATAGCTACCAAATGCCCCTTTGGAAAAGAAGCAATGGTTCATGGAAGTGTGTATTATTTTGGAACAATCATTTCTGTTCATTCTAAAATAACATGTCTTTTCTGAACAGTCACACCCGATCGAACAGTCATCCCTTTTCCAAAATAGTGTGTCTCTTTCTCAAAGGATTGTGTTCTTTTTGAGGTGTGTTTCTACATGCTTCTGCATGCATTTCCATGGCAAAAAATATTTTTATTTTTTCCTTGTATATTTTGCATCACTTATTTATCTAAGTTTCAATAAACTTTATCTAAAAAATTAATCTCATAGATCATTTTCCAAATCCAAATTTAAATCTGAGCCGAGCGAGTGACGACGACGATGAGGCGAGGCACCTCTTGGTTTTTGCCTCACTATCCACTTGAAGGAGTGTCAATAAAAAACACATTAAAGTTTCTCTATCTCACTAATGTGAGAGAAGTATACTTTCCCTCCAAGACTTTTCCCTTAATTTTTTATTTACACCAATTGAACCAACAATCCCCCATATGAATGGGCAATGACTATTCTTTATGAAACTTTACGGATAAGTTTGTGATCAGTAAGAAAGGATTGATTGCATCTAGTTAAGTGGGTTTCCTTTTGAATTTTTTTTTATAGTAAATATGCATCGAATGCACTCGGTTAATCGGTAGATTTGATATCTTTAAACTGTCGAGCTTTAATGTGAACCTAGACAACAATGTCACACAACCAACCTTTTACTATTTTTAGTTCTCACGATTTTGTTTGTTTCATCCATTAAAATATCTTAGTTTTATGAGAGCTTAGTGAATAGACGTTTACTAACATTCTCCTTGAATTGGCTTACACTTCACCATCACATAGGTTATTTCTAAATATTCAATCCTATAGATTAAACTATTTGCTTAAATCTTCTAAATTTAGATAATCATTAAAAGGCTTCATACCACAGGCCTTATCTTTGTTTACTAAACATTGTCTACATCGTGAGAATGGGTTGGGTATATTGACAATGTTGAACATGTCAGTCATAACTTTGTTTGATCTCCTTGAACCTAGCTCTTGGGATCTCCAGTCTTCTAGGTAGAGTTACCTCCATGCCGATTTGTCCTAGGCTATAAACCCATTCCCTTGGATGTTCTCTCAACTGCCTCTCTAGATAGGCCTTTTGTAAGTGGATCTGACACATTATCATTTGAATTCATATAGTCAACAGTGATAATTCCACTAGAGAGTAGTTCTCTAATGGTATTATGTCTTCATCTTATATGACAAGATTTACGGTTATATATTATGCTTCCTGCCCTACCTATTACTGCTTGGCTATCACAGTGTATATATATTGGTGTCAATGGTTTGGGCTAATAAGGAGATCTTCTGAGAAATTCTGAAGCCATTTTGCTTTTTCATTGGCTTTATCTAATGCGATAAATTTAGATTCCATTGTAGAGCGAGCAATATATGTCTGTTTAGATGATTTTCAAGAGACTGCTCCTCCATGTAAAGTTAATACATATCCACTTATGGATTTTACTTCATTCGATCCGGTGATCCAATTTACATTACTAGATCCTTCAATTACCGCTGGATATTTATTATAATGTAAAGCATATTCTCGAGTGTATTTAAGATGCCCCAAAACTCTTTTCATTGCCATCCAATGAGTTTTATTGGGATTACTCATGTGCCGACTCAACTTACTAATAGCACGTGCTATGTTTGGCTATGTACAATTCATTATATACATTAAACATTCCAACGCTTTTGCGTAGTCCAACTGTGAGTCACTTTCACTTTTATTCTTTTAAGTGCAAAGCTCACGTTCAATGGAGTTTTGGCAATACCAAATTCCAATCACTTAAAATTGTCAAGTACCTTTTCAATATAATGAAACTGTGACAACGCCAACCCTTGTGGAGTTCTGTGGATTCTTATTCCTAAGACGACATCCGCAACTCCAAGGTCTTTTATATCAAACGTGCTTTCAGGCATTCATTTCGTATCATTTATGTTAGAAATGTCTCCACCGATGATCAACATATCATCCATATACAAACAAATAATGACCTTGTGATTTGTAGTGTCTTTAATGTAAACACATTTATCACATTTATTTATCTTGAACCCGTTTATCAACATGGTTTGGTCAAACTTTTCACATGCCACTATTTAGGTTCTTGTTTTAGTTCATAGAGTGACTTACCAAGTCTGCATACCTTCTTTTCTTTACCAGAAACCACAAAACCCTTGGGTTGTTCCAGGTAAATTTCTTCCTCCTATTCTCCATTTAGGAATGCTTTTTTCACATCCATTTGATGGATTTCAAGACCATATACTGCCGCCAAGGCAATTAACATCTGAATTGAAGTTATCCTTGTTATAGGAGAGTATGTATAAAAGTAATCAAGTCCTTCCTTCTATCTGAAGCCTTTTACTACAAGTCTTGCCTTGTTTTACCAATAGTGCCATCTGTTTTCATTTTCCTTTTAAAGATCCATTTAGAACCTAAAAGTTTATTTCCTGGAGAAAGATCAACCGACTACCAAGTATAGTTACTCAAGATGGATTCAATCTCACTATTGACTGCCTCTTTCAAAAAGGACGAGTCTAAAGATGACATCGCTTCTTTAAATATTTGAGGTTCATTTTTTAAGAGAAATGTTACAAAATTTGATCCAAATGAAGTTGATGTTCTTTGATGTGTACTAAATCTTGGATTCTCATCATTATTTACATCGTCACTTGATTTTTCTTGAAGTAATTTAGACCCTCCACTATACTGTTCATGTATAGTTTTATACAGATAAATGTGTTCAAAGAATTCAGCATTATCTGATTCAATTATCATATTTTTATTGATATCTAAATGTTCGGATTTATGAACCAAAAATTGAGATTCTTTACTACTTTTAGCATATCCTATGAACACATAGTCTACTGTCTTAGGTCCTATCTTTACCTTTATGTCTGGCCGTGTATAATTCATTATATATATTAAAATTCCAACACTCTTGCGTAGTCCAACTGTGATTCACTTTCACCTTCATTCTTTTGAAGTACAAAGCCCACTTCTAATGGAGTCTTGGCAATACCAAATTTTAAATACTTAAACTTGTCAAGTGCCTTTTCAATATAATGAAACTGTGACAACGCCAACCCTTTTGGATTTCTATGGATTCTTATTCCTAAGATCACATCCGCAACTCCAAAATCTTTCATATCAAACTCGTTTTCAAGCAATCTTTTGCAGTATTTTTGTCAGAAATTTCTCTACTGATGATCAACATATCATCCACATACAAATAAATAATGACCTTGTGATTTGTAGTGTCTTTAATGTAAACACATTTATCACATTTATTTATCTTAAACCTGTTTGTCAACATGGTTTGGTCAAACTTCGCATGCCACTATTTAGGTTCTTGTTTTAGTCCATAGAGTGACTTAACAAGTCTTCACACTTTCTTTTCTTTACCAGGAACCACAAAACCCTTGGTTTGTTCCATGTAAATTTCTTCCTCTAATTCTCCATTTAGGAATGACGTTTTATATCCATTTGATGGATTTCAAGACCATATACTGCTGTCAAGGCAATTAACATCTGAATTAAAGTTATCCTTGTTACTGGCGGGTATGTATAAAAGTAATTAAGGCCTTCCTTTTGTTTGAAGCCTTTTACTATAAGTTTTACCTTATATTTATCAATAGTTCCATCCACTTTCATTTTCCTTTTGAATATCCATTTAGAACCTAAAAATTTATTTTATGGAGGAAGATCAACTAAATCCCATGTATGGTTGCTCAAGATGGATTCAATCTCACTATTGACTGCCTCTTTCCATAAGAATAAGTCTGAAGATGGTATCACTTCTTTAAATATTTGAGGTTCATTTTCTAAGAGAAATATTGCAAAATCTGATCCAAACGAAGTTGATATTCTTTGATGTGTACTACATCTTGAATTCTTATTATTATGTACATCCTAACTTGGTTCATCTTGAGGTCGTTTACATCCTCTACTAGACTATTCATGTATACTTTTATACAGATAAACGTGTTCAAAGAACTCTGCATTATGTGATTTAATTACCATGTTTTAATTGATATTTGGATGTTCGAATTTATGAATAAAAAATTGACATACTTTACTACTTTTAGCATATCCTATGAACACACAGTCTACTATCTTAGGTCCTATCTTTACCCTTTTGGGCATAGGAACTTAAAATTTTGCTAGACAACCCACAATTTGAAATATTTCTAGTTGGATTTCCTTTCTTTCTATTTTTCATATTGAATTGATTGTGTCTTACTATGGGGCACTCTATTGAGTATTCGATTAGCTGTAAGGATAGCTTTCCCCTATAAGTTTCGCGGGAAACCTGAACTTATAAGTAAGACATTCATTATTTTCTTTAAAGTTCAATTTTTCTTTCCACAACTCCATTATATTAAGGTGAATACGGGGTCGTAGTTTAATGGGAAATTCTATTCTCTATACATATTTCCGTAAATGGAGATTCATATTCTCCACCCCTATCAGTTCTTATCGTTTTGATCTTTTTCTCTGGCTAATTTTCAACTTATTTTTTATATTTCCTAAACCCATCTATTGCTTCATCCTTACTATTTAAAAAGTAGACATAACAATACCTAGTGCAATCGGCAGTAAAAGTTATACAATAATTTTTTCCACCACGAGATGGTGTTGATTTCATATCACAAATATCAATGTGGATTAAGTCTAAGAGATTGGAATTCCTTTCAACGGACTTATACGGATGCTTAGCATACTTTGATTTCACATACGTTTGACATTTTGATTTATTGAACTCAAAGTTTGGCAATGCTTCTAAGTTAATCAATTTTCACAATGTTTTGTAATTGACATGTCCTGATCTTTCATGCCACAATTCACCGAGCAAGTAAAAAGAAACAAAACTTTTATTGATTTCAATTGTCATTACATTCATCTTAAAAAAGCCCTCAGTGAGGTAGCCTTTCCTACGTACACTTCTCCTTTACTAATTACAATCTTGCCAGAAAAAAATACATATTTGAATCCATTTTTTCAAGAAATTATACAAAAATCAAGTTCGTTTTTAACTCTTATACATAGAGGACATTGTTGAGCGTCAACACTTTGCCTGATGTAATTTTCAAGTAGACTTTTCCTGTCCCTTCAACTTTTACAGTTATGGAGTTTGCCATACAGATTTTCTCTCCGCCTTAAGACTGAGAAAATGCCGCAAATAACTCCTTATTGGATCAAATGTAGAAAGTGGCATCGGAATCCATCCACCATTCTCGAGGATTTCCCACCAAGTTATATTCAGAAAGCATGGCACATAGATCATCCATTTCATTCTTGGATTCAACTATATTTGTTTGGTCCTTCTTTGCCTTTCTTTGGAGAATGACAATCTATTGATTTGTGGCCAATCTTGCCACAATTAAAGTATTTATCCTTGAATTTCTTCTTAAGCTAATTGCTTTGTTGTCTAGCTTTCTTCTACTTCTTTGAGTTATTGGGACCGTCTTCCACAATATTAGCTCCACTCATTGCAGAATTTTCTTTTGACCTCCTCTCTGCGGCTTTGTTGTCTTCCCCAATGGGCAACCTCACAATGAGGTTTTCGACTGCCATCTTCTTTCATTTATGTTTCAAGTAATTTTTGAAGTCCTTCCACAACGGTGACGACTTCTCTATTATTGCAGTAACTTGAAATGCCTCGTTCATAACCAAACCTATGATAAAATTCATGTGACCATTAAGAATATTTTTAACTTGTTCAAATAAGGTATTCACTAAATTCATACCTTCAGCAAGGAGATCATGGATGATGATTTGCAGTTCCTGTACTTGAGATACAACAATTTTACTATCAATCTTTTATACTCAAGGAATCTTGCAACAAAGAACTTCTTAGTTCCAACATCCTCAGTCTTATATTTCTTTTCCAGTGTATTCCACAACTCTTTTAATATCTTCATTCCGCTGTATATGTTGTATAAATCATCTTAGAGGTTGCTTAGGATATAATTCCTACATAGGAATTCATAATGTTTCCATGCCTCTATTACGATGAACCGCTCCTTTTCCAAAGTTTCTTCGGGCAATTCTGGAGCATATTCAGATATAAATCATTGAAGGCACAAGGTTGTCAGATAGAATAATATCTTCTGTTGCCACCACTTAAAATATATTCTAGAAAATTTTTTGCGCTTTTCCTCTAATGCCACAGCGGGTGGCTTAATTCTGCGACTGGTTATAGCAGCATTCATTGCTGCCACACTTATCACACTTTAGTTCTATGACCATCAATATTCATCTTTTCCTTTCACAAAAAGACAGTCAACTTTAGTATATCAAATTACCAATAACAAGTTTATATCAACTTTAAACACTACTTGTTTTTAGTTTAATGATAAAGTTTTTATGTATTCCAATCGTTAACCGAATAACCTTTAACTTATGATGAAGTTTTTATTTCTTCAAATCACTTGTTAAGTTCAAACAGATTAGAAAGCATAAAGCTTTAATCTCCAGAAACCTAACAATACTTATTACGAAAGTTAATTCCTTAAGATTATTGTTTTGAGTACACAATCTGTATGTTTGTATACTTCAACTTTTGTTCAAGACAGTTTCAAGAGCACTTAAGAAATTTTTTAACACCTTCAACACAAGTTCATCAAGAACTATCAAAGAAGTATGTTATTTAAAAGAAGCAACATGAAGTAGAAAACAGAACCAAGTCCCCTGATTTCACAGAATATCCATAAAGAATTAATTTCTCTCAAGTACCCGAGGTTGCAGAATTTTTCCTTATAGGATAAAATGGTTTACAATTAGAATATAACGATACCTCAAACCTTCTAATTCTTCAAACACACTCAGCGGTAGATGATCATAGAAAGTTTTTTAGAAGTAGAAAAGTGTTTTTAATGCAGAAATTTTTGTACTACCTGAGGTCAAAAGTTCAAGTATTTATAGCCATCAAATGCCCTTTTAGAAAGAAAGCAATGGTCCATGGAAGGGTGTATCATTTTGGAACAATCATGTCTATCCATTCTGAAAGAACATGTCTTTTCTGAATAGTCACATCCGACCAAACTGACACCTTTTTTTTTAAAATAGTATGTCTTTTTCTCAAAGGGTTGTGTCCCTTTTGAGGTGTGTTTTTGCATGCTTATGCATGCATTTCTATGAAGAAAAAAATATTTTCATTTTTTGGATTAGTTGTTTATCCAAGTTTCAAATAAACTTTGTCTAATAAATTAATCTCATCAATCGATCATTTGCCAAATCCTAATCCAAAGCCGAGCGACGACGAGGATGATGCGAGACATCTCTTAATTCTTTCTTCACTATACACTTAAAGTAGTGTTACTCATTTGCCAAATCCAAATTCTAAGTCGAAGCTGAGCCGATCCGAGCGACGACGACGCGAGGCTTCTATTGGTTCTTGCCTTACTATTCACTTGAAGGAGTGTTACTCAATAAAAAAATATTAAAGTTTCTTTCTCCCACCATTATGGGAGAAGTATACTTTTCTTAAGTGAGTACACTTTTCCTCCAGAATTTTTTCCTCCATTTTCCATTCACACCAATTGAATCCCACATATATAACTAGCCAAACCATTTGTGTTGATGGTGGAAAAACTGATACTGGATTTCCATGCTTTATTATTTTCATGTCTAATCTTTCTTCTCAACTTGAAAAATCTAAGACTCATAATGATTATATTTACATACATTTTATTATTTAAGGGACATTTCTTTTGATACACAAAATAAACAAAATTATACTTATAATACTATTTTAATTTTAAGGTATATATATATATTATTTCTTTTTCAATTATTGTTGGAGTTGTAAAACGGATTGTTTCATATTAGTTGGATACCAATATCCAGATGAAATTCCTAGTGGCATTTGAACATCAAATATGCAACGAAAATTGTTGAAAGCCACCGTTGTTGTATTTGACCTTTGTTTTTTGAATTTATAATTTCTTATTAGAATTCACTGATAGATAACTTCATCTTAGATTGATGATTATTAGCTAGGGTGAATTTCTAACAAGTCTGCCATTGATAAAACTTTGAAGATCCATAATAGAAATTCAGATTCAAAATTTTAGAAATATCTTAAGGAGCTTATATCTCAAGATTAGGATGATTAGGTGTAGCTTTTGTGGGGTTTTAGATTGATTTTCAAATTGAACTTTGAGGTTGAAGAAGAATATATCATTTATGTCACGTGAATATCAGTTATACATTGTATGTATGTCACATGTATATCAGTTATATGTTGTGCGTATGTCACGCGTAGTTTATTTTTACATTGTGTATATGTCACATGTATATCAATTTTATGTTGTGTGTATATCGATTGTATATAATATATTTGTCATCTTCATCAGTATAAAATAGGAAAATGGTCAAAAATACCCCTCTACTTTCATTTATTATCTACATTTATCCTGAATTATACTATAGGACCAAATATACACTTGTAAGCAAAGTTAACAAAAATATCCCTTTTTTTTAAAAACACTTTCCCACAATGGCGAGAGTGCACATGACTTAGAATCTGGGTGAGGGGACACCACATGGCATGTCACTGCATCCTCAAATTTTATTCTTTAATATTTTCATTTTTATTTTAGATTTTCTTTGCTTTTTTTCTGTTTCTGTTTCTTCAATAAAAACAAAGTGAAAATTCAGTTGACAAATCAAACAATTTCAATTCTTATGAAAATCACACAATTCATCATTTGAGCATCTAAATCAACTGCTTTCCAGAAGAAATAAATGATTTGAAACCCATTTCACCCATAAAAAACAAGACTTTAACAAGTGAGTCTTGAGCTATTATGAGAAACAAGAAGGAAAATAAATTGGTCAAGAATAGGAGAAGGAACAAAGCATGTCAAAAATTCATGGTAGTGTGAAGTATAAAGACGAATCCTATTACAAGAATCGATCAAAAAGGTGACTTATGCATACAAGATGAATGAAAAATACATAATTAGGAAAAAAATTTATGGGTTTGGTTGTGTAACTATATAAAGATTGGTTCTTGAGAAGTATGTCATTTCACAAAGAAGACAAGACAAGTATTAAAAGTTGTGGGTTGATAACAATGACAGATATTGGTGATGGAATCTGGCCATATTTTATAGACAATCTTTAGTTGGACAAGAGTTTTTCATAAAATTTAGAGACTATTAATTATACTGTATAGTTTGACAAATTCTCAAGTTGATTTTCTTTTATCAAAAATTTCTTTCTTAAAAGGATTTAAGCATTTTTCTCTCAATGATATATTCAAGAATAAATACATATTCCCTTGATTTATATCCAAATGTCACATAAACATAAAAATTAGATTAAAAATTACAGTAGAATTAAGAGGGTTTGAAAGAATGTAATACATAAAGCATGAAGCAAGGTTCATACGCGGATCAAAGTTGAAAGGCGAAGTTGTTGTTTAGACGTACATGAAGTCAAAGTATAGTTAGACGAATCCTTAGGAACTCTTGAAGCTCTATCCCAACTACATGAAGTTAACTTCCTAAGATGAGTGAGTCACTTTCTGGTCGTTAATCTCTGAAGGAACTCTTAGCTTCATAGCTACATGAGCTACATAAGATTCTATAGGGTTAGCAATATAAGAATATTGATTTTAAAACACTTGAGGTAGGACATGAATATCATGATCCGAGTCTATATCCTAGCAGTAACCGACAGTAGAATTATTTTTGGCCTAAGCAAACCATTTGCCATATCTCATATGCATCTGAATGGAACATAAATAAGTTGAAGGATAATGCAAAAGCTAACACATAGGTTAAACCTCGAATAATAAAAATAAAATAACATAAAAATAAATTTATATTACTTGAGACATAAAATCTCTTGAAAATTAATTACACCTGACTGCTTGTCTCCTATAAGAAGTCTTTACTTACAATTGTACACTGTTCATGGAGACAAGAATCCAAACTATGTTTATATACATACACTAACTACCAACATGTCTATTTAACTGTGTTATTCGGAAAGATGAAGAATATATCAACAACTAATGACTTGAATCCTACTGTAGAGTATGATCACGTAATTGAATAACTGAAACTACATCATGAAAGTAAATTAAAAAATACAATTTTAAAACTAGAAAAAAAAGGATGAATATAGTAGCATACAAAGCTGAAAAAAAATTTGAACATAGAATCATGTGGAGTAGATTAAAACATGAATTGAATTTGAAGCATAAGTCAAGAAGAAAATAATTTAAAATATCTCAAAACTATTGAAAATCTTAAGAAAACATGACAACCAAAATTTGCGTAAAGAATCATTCATATGTATAATACTGATATCATAAAGTCATAAATTGCAAAAATTAATGATAGTTAACATCCACATAAAAGTAGTTCATGAACGCATAAATAGTAACATCATAAAGTTTATACATGTGTGGAGTTTATTATAATCAACAAATACAATAAAAGTTCATGATGCCCAGCGTCATACACCCACACTGAAAAGGTTATTTTGATTGGCTAAGGTATAGAACCATGAAACTAATAATATGTTGATCATGCCTCTTTAGTGAGACCTACGGCGGCAATGTAGTTGTGGACTTAAATTATCTAAAATCTTATTTTCTTAGTGCTAAGAAATTCTCCCTAAGTATACTAGTGCTCTTAGCATATCATGTAATATAGTTGAATCATACTTTAAGTTTGTGCTTAACATATTTGTATAGTGTACTGTTGTAAGCAGGTGCTCCATTTCATGTCATGTATCATGTGCAGAAAGTATTGTATCTAGACATATATCTTTTCAATATAGAGTTCATAGTTAGTAAAAAAATCTTAAAGAATGAGTTTCAATGCATAAGTCTAAAATTTATATAATAGTCATAAGATCATGGGAACCCTTTCATAGAAATCAAGTTAAGCATGTACAAAATTCAACTTTAATGGTTTGACATGAATCCTAACTTTCAATATAATTTCATATAATATTGAAAGTACTTGAATGTGAGGATAAAATGAATCCATCACTACTTGCATACCTGAAAAGAAGACATGAACTTGACGGAAGAATTTTGAAGACCTTACTTGAACAAAATCCTAGGTGCTGGATTTGACTAACAACTTGTTCTTGACTTGAATTGGAGAGAACAACATGAGATTTAATGTAAAATCTTATATATATACTTGTGGAGATCACAACATAGTGGGATTGGGTAAAATGGTCAAGATAGTTGAAAATATTCTTTTTTAAATGTTATTGAAAAATTGCTAAATTTCGTTTAAAGAATTTTAGTTTCATGTCACAAATTTTATTTTCCTTCTATGAATCTTGGTTTTATTCTATGAATCTTGGTCTCATTCTATGAATTTTAAATTGGTTATATAAATACTGATTTATTTTTATGGATCATGGACTTGTTTTACGATTAGTACCTTTATTAGATATTTTCAAGTAAATTTGATAACTCTTTTGGAGAGATACCACGACTTGATTTACCATTCATGGTTCCATTTTACAAATCATGCTATCAACCATGAAAACCTATTACATTAATACACTAAAGGACATTTTGCATGAGTAGTTCAATGAACCGTATACAGGTTTCACAACTTGTAAACCAATCTATGGTTTATTTAAGGATTGAGATGGACTTTACAGATCTTACATGAGTCGTGGAACTGGTTCACAACTCTTGAACCCCATCTTTAGAGTTATAAAACTTTAAAGTTCAAATTTGATTTTCTATACTAAGTGTTAAATCAAAATTTAAAGTGGTACAATATCTTCCCTTTGAGATCATTCATCCTAGAATGAAAGATATGATTGACTTAAAAAGAAGGGAACTACTCTTACTATCTGTTTGATTTCTGAAACTTTTTACTAACATTGATGGAACTGGTTCATACTATGAATATGGAACTCATCTAAAGTGTGGATGACACAAAAACATACACCTAAAAGTACAAGATGACAAATTATGACATGAAATCTCCTAATAGTTTTTACCTCAAATGTTATTATTGAAATTTCTCATAATATTCTTGGGTGACACATCCAGACATGAAATACTAACTTGGTTTAAGTATCTTAGTTAGCTGATATGGGTTCATAGAGTAGGAACAATATTGATTAGAGCATGAGTCACACTCTACCTGAATTTATATGACATGAACATAGGTACCTTGGGCACGACATAACAATAGGACTACTAAGCCTTAAACGTATAATTGATATCTCCTAAACTTAGCAACACTTTTCAACTACGCTTCTCCTTTTAAATACTATACTTCACCAGCTACAACTTATAACCCCCACAAAGATATATGTGACTAATACTATGGAGGTTTGATTTTAGTCGTGCTCTTATCATGTTCAAGCTTAACTCAGAGTCATCAAGTTCTACATGTAATATGATCATACTTATTTAGGGACTTTCATCCCAAGAATACTATTTTTTCTTACTACATCAGTCAATTAACATTGAGTTCTAATCAAGAATCCACTAGTGCATATTACATTCATCCATATTTTATCCATACAATATTTAAGCTTATATCACTATAGCCACTTTATGGACTTCTAGGTAACCAATTCACCTAAAACTTTTCCAGCCTTCCTAACCTCTCTACAAGCTAAAATTTTGTGAATTACTAACAAAGAGACACCCATATATCCCCATCTACATATTTCATATAATCAAACCTCATCTCGATCTTCCTACACACTTAAAACCTTGGTGGAATAAGTATACTATGATCTTCATAATAAGGGTCATCTGATATCTGCGCTTTCACCTATACCATCACTCAGCTACTATCAACACTGCTATCAAATTTGAATAAGGATGATTGGAATACCATAGACAAAGAGTTTGGAATAAGAGTGCACTGCTTAATATATGTAGGTCTTAGATCCAGGAGATAATAAGCACAAACTTTTTAAGGATACAAATCCAAACATGTGCATGACTTAACATGTTTTCACTAACTATTAAGGATACACCATGTGTTTAAAGGACTGATAATACTGGAAAAGGACTGATACTACTAAAAAACATGAGGGAATCTTTCATGAACTATATAACATAAGGCTAAAATTTATAGGTTCTTGAAGTATGACTAGGACTATTTCTTGAGTCACATTGCTTCTTTTTTGAAAAAATAAGCATGGACATCAATATTTAGGAATGTGCACAAGCCTGAATCATGGGCACAATGATACCATATAAGAAATAAGTAGAGTGTCATAACAACTAAAGTACAAGGGACATGATGGGATAAGAATGTATTGTTTTCTTTATGACTTCTCTTTGGAACTCACTATCATCTCTCACTTATCTAAAGATCAAAGCTCTAAGACTTTGTACCTATTCTATAGCTCTAAATTAGGCTATAATTACTTTACTATAATGATTAGGGTATCACTATACACATTAATGCTAAGCAACTATTACTAGGCTATATTTGTAGATAAAACCCCATGATAGGATAGCTATTAAATTTCTCTAATGTAATTACCTCTAGGTTATTTTTTATATTTTTGCTTATTTTTTTCATTTAGAATTTTATATAGCCGTCCTAAGTCATTTTATCACTGCATTTGGTGTTTAGAGCTAATTTCCTATTTTAAAGTCTACGTTAGTAAGAATTGACTGCCGGGTGAAAACTTTAGCCAAATAACGAAAACTTTAGCCAAATAACCTCGTACAATGATGTTTACAATTCTAACAACTTTAAAATATTGATTTTAGGCTAGGAGGACCTTTGGTTTGGGTCCAAGACTTTTAGACTCATTTTAGACTATTGACTAAAAATTAATGAAAATGGCCCATAGGTATGGGGCCTATTTTTTGTCGAAACAACCTCGGATGAGAATTTTAACTACACTATTAAGTCTGGAATGTCAAATTTGAGAGGGTATCATAGTTCATTTGCATGTACAAAATTTTGGATGAATTTTGAGGGGTCAGTGAGACTTTAAAATTTTCAAGTCCTAGGTGGTGCATCTGCTTAAGCACCACCTGGGTCACTTAAGCAGAGGTCACTTAAGTGTCCAACCTATAACTTAAGTGGAGTATGCTTAAGTAGCCAGCCAATTACTTAAATGATCAGGCTGCCAGCTAGTGGGCCGCTTAAGCGAAGCCCCGATCTCTTAAGAAACTATTGGTCCACTTAAGCAAAGTGTGCAGAGTTGGTGGGTACAGCTTAAGTGGTACTTGGCCGCTTAAGTAGTAATCGCTTAAGTGGTCCATTGTCCTCTTAAGTGGCACATGGATGGTGTTAAATACCTCCCTAGCCTAATTTTCTCCATTTTTTTGCACGAGTTCAAGATATTGGAGCCCTAAAGAGTGCGGAAAATTAGGGAAATATTTATTAGGTGATTTTGGGATGTTTGTGAGCTTAGATTACTCATTTTTTTCTCAAAATTCTTACTGAGAATATTGAGGCATAATTTGAGCTTGGAATTCACCCATTCTTTAGGGTAAGTATTCCTTGAGCATTGAGGGATGAGTTGACAGTTTCAAAAGTGTGATTCCGCAAGAGAGCCCTACATAGGATTTTAACGTAATTTTCAATCTCAAGCATAAAAATTTAATATGGGTATCATTGTTCTTGTGTTGATGATTATATTATCATTTTGATAGCATGTCATATTGTGGAAACTTCTCGAAAGGGGGAAATAACTAATTTAGTGAATTTCATTAGGCTTTCAGGTAGGCTAGATTTATCTTTCTTATAGATTGAGATAATTTGTAGTATATTTATGTGGATGTGATAGATATGTATAGGAAATTATGTCTTGAAAGTATCTTTAGTGTAATTTAGATCTTTTAGCCAATTAAGGAACCGTAAAATTAGGCATAAATAACTTAATAACTCATCTTTAGGTAGAATTGTTATCTTAGGACTAAAATATGGACTATTTAATATCTAGTGATGAATCTAGATTCCTTATCCTCGTCCAAGGTAGAATTGTCTTAGACTGGATTTTGGGATTAGAAGTAGGCCCCTCCGACCTATCTTAGGCCAAGACTGCTATATCTTTTTGTAGACTTTAATGCGTGTTACATATTCTAAATGTATATTATAGAGCTTGAGGAGGTTATATATATGATACTTTATTCTATTTAAACTTGGATGATGATATTTAGTTTTGGTTCAAGTACGATAAAATATGATATTGATTTTCGATTCAAGTCTGACAAATGATGTTATTGAGTTTTGGTTCAACTCCACTAAATGATGATATGAGTCTCAATTTAAGTTTGGTGTTGAGAAGTTATTTTTGATAGTAATTGAATCGGTTTGATTTAAGAGATTACAGTATGGAAGAATCCACCGTTATGGTTTCAAGATACGATTAATTATCTTAATTTCTGTTATTTCTTTTCTTTGATTGCACCCTTTGGGATTATAGAGGCCCATGTTGGTTTATTTACTTTCCACACGTACTGGCTTATGGGGGGCCAGTTTATAGTGTTAGGTATGTTTTCTTTATTACTATTGTTTTGGTTATTTATTTATAGTATATGAAGCATTATTTTAGGTTTTCCCTCTTACATTGATTTAGTTATTTATCTCACATTTTTATTATATTGATATTATGATTTAGATCAGTTGACCGATGATGCCTACTCAGTGCTCATGGCTTTGGTACTCATACTACATTTCTGTACCTTTTTAGGTATAAATTTGAGTACTAGTGGCTGCCGTTGATGCTACGATCATGCTAATTAGAGTTTGTAGACAGGATGAGCTATCGGAGCTGGAGTTGAACTTTTATCCTTCTTATATTTTTGATTAGTCTTTCTATATACGAGATTGATGTATATTTGACTTTGATAGTACTTGTACTCTTTTGGTTTAGTGGCTCTTGTACCAATACTACTAGGTCGTGGGATGTTATTAATATCTTATTTATCTTTCGTATTATTACTACTCCTTGATTATTGTTGCAAGTCATCTCTTTCATATATCTGGCATTTGGACTTTCTCCACTAAATTAGCCTATTGCTTATAGCTTTGGGCTACAGTTTGACTTACCTACTAGTGGGATAAAGTAGGTACCATTATGACACAGAAATTGAGTTTCAAAAAATTGGTATCAAAGCGTTAGGTTTACTAGTATTGCTGGTACAAGAGCAAGTGTCTAGTAGAGTCCTGCAGATCAAAATGATGTCATTCGTTTCTTATCTTCGGGAGGCTATAGGACATTCTTAGGAGACCTTCACTTCTTTAACTCATTTCGTGATAAGAGTCTGAGTTGGTTTCAAAAAATTTCTTTTGTTTCACACTTTCATAAATGGCTAGGACGCGTGCTACTGCTACACGAGATGAGGACCTAGATTCTGTGATTAAGGATCTGACCGCAGTTCATGAATGACCTAGAGGTCAAGGAAAGTTAAGAGATTCAGCCCCAACTACTGACCAGGATAGGGGGCCTTTACCAGACCTTTTTCTTACTTCTGAGCTGGAGATTGCTCCACCTTAGCTAGTGGTTGGCTAGGGACCATCCCAAGCTCACCAGGGTTTATTTAATTTTCACTGCTCAGAGATGCGTTGGTTCAGCTCTTGGGTTTAATTGGTGGTGCACTATCTGATGATGTACAATCTGCGGATCATAATGGTATTAAGGTGGAAGCGTAACCTATAGTTATGGCTCCCAGAGTTGAGGTCCCTTCTACATCGGTGGTTCCTTAACAGATAGTCTCCCAGCTTGCTATGTCTATTGAGGAGCAGAAGATATTGGGTAGATTCTTGAGATTAGATCTACCTAGGTTTTTTGTTGCATCAAGCAAGGATACTTGGATAATGATATTTAGTTTCAGTTCAAGTTTGTTATAATATGATATTGAGTTCCAATTCAAGTTCGGCAAATAATCATATTGAGTTTCGGTTCGTGTACGGTAAATAATGATATGAGTTTCAGTTCAAGTTTAGCATTGAGAGGTTATTTGTGATGGTTATGGAACCGATTTGAGTCTGGTGATTATGGTATTGAAGGCTCTTTAATTATGATTTTGAGATACAGTTAATTAGCTCAATTTTATTTATTTCTTCTCTTTGATTGCACCCTATGGACTTATAAGGGCCCATGCTGGGTTGTTTACTTTCCGCACTTACTGGCTTGGGGGGGGGGGGGGGGAGTTTTGTATCGCTAGCTATGTTTTCTTTATTATTGTTGTTTTGATTATTTATTTATACTTTATGAATCATTATTCTAGGTTTTCCATCTTACGTTGACTTAGTTATTTATCTTGCATTTTTATCATATCTATATTTTGATATAGCTTAGTCGGTCAATGATGCTTACTGAGTACCCATGGCTTTGGTACTCATACTATACTTCTGTACGTTTTAGGTGTAGATATAAGTATTAGTGGCCACCATTGACGCTTATATCATGATGATTTGAGTTTGGAAATAGGGTGAGGTCTTAGAGCCGGAGTTGACCTTTTCTCCTTCTATTTTTGCCTAGTCTTTTTATATATGAGACAGATATATATTTGACTATGATAGTACTTGTATTCTTTTGGTTTAGTGGCTCTTGTACCGACACTACTAGGTCGTGAGATATCATTATTATCTTATTTATCTTTCGTATTATGACAAATCCTTGATTTATTATTGTAAGTCTTCCCTTGCATATCTTTGATATTTATGTCATTTCCCAATAAATTAGCCCATTGCTTATAGTTCTGGGCTATGGTTTGGCTTACCTATTGATCGGGTAAAGTAGGTGCCATCATGACTCAAAAATTGGATTATGACATCTAGCCTCCATAGTCATCATACTATAACTTCTACTCCCATCTAGACTCCATAGTCATCATACTATAACATCTACTCCCATCAATAGTCATAAACCCTTCCTCAAACTTTTAACAATCGAGTCTCTCTTCTCATTCTATTAACATCGCTTTTCTAAATTCATATCTATCTAAATGAAGAAAAGTTGAACCACACTACTGGACTCATCGACATCTATCTATAATCCTTTTCAACCCAACTCTTCAGGGTACCATATAAAGCTTACTTTAACAAACTCCATACTTGAAAACTCAAGGGCCTTAAATTTGCACACATAGAAAACCATAAACTTAGAGCCTCATATGACTCTATACGATCTTTGATACACATCTATCTTTCTAAGACTTACGACTATCGTCTACCTAATGACTTAGCCTAAACTTACTACCTCGTATAGGGAGCACATGTACATCTTAGCTGCATCACAACACTCATTGTATGCCCATCAATTTAAAATCCTTCACACATTATGACAAACCAACAAGGTAAATTTCATAAAAATGGCATCAACATGTCTAACCTATCATTCTTTCCACCTCAATGATCATCCATGGATCAAGCTTGTTTCAAGCACAAGACATAGATAACAACACATGTTCTTACATACTACATAAACTTATAACTATGAGGTAAAGATCAAGTCACACTAGTCCACCAAAAATATATGACAAAAATAACTAATCTCAACTGCATCTCTTATCTAACTTTGATCTATAAGAATATTCTTCTTTACGACACCACTACCATTCCCTACTTTCTCATTATATATCTCTTTCTTAACAATCATATATCAAACCTTTACTAATATACTAGTAAGCTCTCATGAAATTCTCCCTTAATTCAAGCATACCGTAAGCTATCTTGGTCTACAACTCTTTCTCCATACTACTATGTGATTTACATAAAAGCTCATTATACCTAAGTTGATACTTGGAGAACATATCCCCTCATTATTAACTTAATGGATACATGAATTTAGCTACTTTATCCCTTCCAAATTACGTTTTATAATCAAGTATAACACGGTTCGCTGCTAAAGTATAAAATCCAATTAGGTTGGGATTAATCCCATAGGGGGTATGGCTAGGAATCCGGCCAATATGGTTATTTAAACCATTAGTCAGTTGGATTGTAAAATAGGTAGTATCAATTTTATTAGATGTTGTAATAGTAATAATGTATTAGAATGTTATTTTGTTAGTCAGTAAGAATGGACTAGGATTATGTTCTTCCTGATTTCAAAACTTAGTAACTGCAGAATAATAATGATCAATTCTAGTGCTTAGCATGTAAAACTAGTAAGTTAAGTTCATCTAAAAGGCTTTGACCCTAACTAGGTGAATATCACTCAATTATTCATTAGGCCTATAGGTGTTTGCTTATAAAACTTTACCCTTAATCTCATATTATCTTTCTTGGTTAATGTTGAAGCTATTAAATGAGAGTTGGTAGCCTCAAATCTCCATTGTTAATCGATTACTTATTCTATACCTCTTTGATAAGCACGTTAAGAAGTAAAGTGAGTTATAATAGTCGCAACCATTAAAAGACAATAAATAGAAAGAAAAGAACAATACATGTATGAACGTTTTTCAAGAATCTCTAAGTACATAACCTACTTCATTAATTTATCATAGTTCTCAGAACCCTAGTTATGAGATTTGGTTACGAATTGAATAAGATGAAATCTAGAATCTTGGTTATTATAACACAACTAGTATATGTGCCTGCACGATGCACGAATAATATTAAAATATTATTTTTAGTTATTTCATATTGGGATATTCATCGAGCATGTTAAATCATATTAACTTAAAAGAAAAATTAACTATCATATTATTTCTAAATAAAAGGCAAAAATAAAATATTATTTTTCTACTCCCCACCCACCTCCACCTATATACCCAACTCCACTCTCTTTACTTTTTTTTTCAAAAAAAAAAAGATTTCTAACCCCTCCCCCCGTGTCTCCACTCCCACCTACCTAATCCCCCATCTCTAACTAAATCTATACAAAAAAATAACCCTATAATTATTACAAAAAAGTTATGTCTCATATTTTATTGATTATATATTATTTATACTTTAAAAGTTTATATTGATAATTTTACTATGCCCCTCCCCCTCCTCCTCCTAATCTCTTATGTTTAAAATTTATAAATACAGTGGGTATATTGTTGTTGTATTCTTCAACAAAATAAAAACCATTGAATTGCTAGTTGCTTAGTTTTCTTACCTTCATCCGAAATTTTTCTCAACATCAAATTAATAAATAGAGCATACAAAAACATATAAAATAATATGATCACTTATTTTAATAAAATAATAATGTAAAAATGGTAACACAAATTAACATTTTAAAAGCTAAATGCTTGACTACAATACTCAATAAAAGGTGATTTTATTTTTTATTTACGTAATCAGGTGCATATGTTTTTGTCAAAAGTCAAACAAACGAAAGTAGACTGAAAATTATTACTTACTTGGATTCAGATTCGGATATAATGACAAAAATAATTAATTTGTATATGACCAACACTCATCTGTATATAAAAATAAAAATATTATAATATAAAAAGTTTTTAGAAAATGAAGAGTATGAAAAATGCAGTCAATAAAATCAACAATGAAGCTAATGATCAGTAACTAAAAAGGAAAAAAAGCTTAATATTACATATAATTGTAATAGTATATATAGAAATATATTAAGAAGTTAGAACTCTATTTCAACTCAACTTCAAATTCAAATAACATATCAATTTGTTATGAGAAAATAACTTTATTACACTTTTTTATTTTTAAATACAATGCATAATTTTCTTATAATTTATATATTTAAATTAAAAGAAATATTATTTTTAATCCAAAAAGATTTTATGGTAATAAAACTAAACAAAAGAGGACTTTGCTTCTCTTTTTTATCCTTTCTATTATTTTTTTCCGCGGTTTTCTTTTTCTCTTTTTTCTTTGTTTCTTTTTTATCCTTTCTATTCTTTTTTTATTTCTTCTTTTGTTTGTTTGTTAAAAAGTCCCTTTTTTTAAAAAAAAAAACTAATAAAATAAAAAATAATCTACACCATTCTCTTATAAAATTAATAAAATATATAAATTATTATTTATTATTAGCATTATTATTATTATTATTTTTGCTAATATTACTATAAAACTATTACTATAACTGCCATTATGTATTACTACTTTTAAAATTATTATCAATTCATACGACATGTTATCCCCACTACGATATTATTATTGTTGTTGTGGTTGTCGTCGTCGTCGTCATTGTCACACCTTTATTTTCATTGAATAGTAAATTAAATGTATTCAAATGAAAGAGATAAGTTATGAAATAGTAGAGTTCATATAGAACTCTTCTGCAATTGCTTTTTATTTTTAAGTTAATGATTGTTTTTCTTTATAAAAGGATAACGTATTTTCAAATTTAAATACTTTTATTTTTTCAATTCAAATCTTTAATTACAATAGACCATCAACTTTTTCTTATAATCGTCACATTATAATTTAAACTCAGGTTATTTTTTTGAACAAAATATTATCCTCATAGTTATAGGAGACTTATTAAAAATATATCTTCTTCTTCCCCCTCCTCCTCCTCCTCTTCCTCCTCCTCCTTCTTCTTCTTATTACTAGTTTAGATTACGTGTATTGCACGTGTGTCTCATGTTAATACAAAAGATTATATACAAAAAAAAACATAATAGTTTTTAGGACAAATGATGTTTTTAAAATGAATTTATACGTTCATTTCAAGATTAGGGTATGATTTCATATATATTAAGAAAAAAGAATTGATGTGAACATGATACTTAATGAATAAAGTGAAAGGTCAAAGACACACCTAAAATATCTCAATAGTTTTAGTTTTCTACCTGAAATCACTTTTAGTTCCTTTAGGTATAAGACTCTTTATATAGAGAAAAAAAATCTAAAATTAAATAAAAGATTACGATGCTAAAACATATAACTAAAATTAAATTACATCGTAAAAAACCTAAATTTACAGAAAGACAATCTACTCTGTCTCCTTAATTTCCTAGATAAGGTTAAAATTTTATTTCTACTCTTCAAATTTCTATTACTATATTTTCTTATACTCCATTATTTTTGTTTGTTATATTTTGATTGTCAAAAACTTCATTGTAGAATCATAAACTCGTTGAAAGTTAGTATCCTAATAGTATTACTAATTTTATAAGAAAAGTTAAATAGTTGTAATCTAAGTTTATGGAATCTCTCACTATTTCCTTTATCTCTATCGACAAACAATTGAAAAGTTTTCTATGATGATTTATGAATAAAGTGAAGGGACGAAAAATCTAAAGTATCTTGATATTTTTAGCTTTCTACTTGAATTTTCACTAAACACTCTATATATCTAAATAGCAGTGTAAAATAAATTTCTTACTACCACTCACTTTTTTATTTTTCTCAATCGACAAACAACTTGAAATTATTATGATGACTTATGAATTAAGTGAAGGGTGAAAAATACACCTAAAATATCTCAGACTTTTTTATTTTCTACCTATTTGGCCACAGAGGTCATTAGCCACTAAAATTTGATGCCCATAGAAGCCTGACACGCTGAATGGTATTCCATCTTAAGGTACTAGTCTCTCCATCATGACAGAGATCAAGAAATGATCAACATGTCCCTTGACAACAATACTAGCAATAACCCCAACACTAGCTTTAAAAATCAACTTAATGACACTAACACACGCCTCAGGATTCACATTTTATAGGTATAATAGAACAGAAACTTAGGATCAATGAAAGAATACTCTGAAAGTATTCACAATACAAATACAAGCAATTTATACATTTAAATGATCATCTAAAGTAAATTATGAAATATCATGAAAAATCACTTTTTTATTTTTCTCTATCGACAAATAATTTAAAAATTATTATGATGGTTTATGAATAATGTGAAAGGTCACAAATACACTTAAAATATCTTGATATTTTTAATTTTCTACCCAAACTTTAATCAAACACTTTCTACATCTAAATGATCGTCTAAAATAAATTATGGGATCTCATACTACAAATCACTCTTCCTTTTTCTCCAAGAACAAACAACTTGAAAATTATTATGATGATTCATGAATAAAGTAAAGGGTCAAAACCATATCTAAATTATCTTGATCTTTTTACTTTTCTAACTGAATATTCACTAATCTCTCTATACATCTAAATGACCCTCTACATCAAATTATGAAATCTCATACTTTAAATTACTTTTTTCTTTTTATTAATGGACAAACAACTTAAAATTTTATTATGACGCCTTATGAAAAGTGAAAGGTCAAAACACACATATATTGAAAATGATGATTTATTATTCATGATCAATAAACACAATGTAATAAAAAAAGAAAATAGAAAATATTTGTATTCTTCTTCATCTTCGCTTTTTTTTTTCTTTTTTTGTATTTAAAATATACATCTTTTCTGTTATCCCTCACCAAATGCCTTACAACAACCTAGCTTCCTCAATTATTTCCTCTCTTCTCTGGGAAGAAATTAATATGCAATGTTGTGAGAAGGGTAAGGGGAGAAAATATGCAAGACAACAAAAGAAAAAAATATCAGTAATGTTTCGTGACCTTCACTTGAATTTATTATCTAACGTACTCAATGTGAGGAAACAACACATTCCTGTATAATTAAATTCATAGCGATGAGAATATAACAAAGGATAACATGAGATGCCTACTTTTTCAATAGTGGTGAATATGCAGGTGGACGTTGAAGCAAAATCCTATCAATTATAGTATTCTACAAGCACAACTACTATCGGCAACAACAATAACACATACGTAAGCGTAGAACTTACACCTACCCTACTTCTACTTTTTTAGGAAAAGAGATCATTTTCGATAAATTCAAGGCTCAAGAAATAATAATAATAATAATAATAATAATAATAATAATAATAATTATAATAATAGTCAACTCAAAAAACAACCTAATACAAATTTATTAAAAAATATACTTGTTTGAGATGCCAGATGCTATAAAAAAAATAGAATTAATTAGATTTAACAGATACCAAAATAGAATCCCATTAGAATTCTCCCATACAAAAAAAAAAAAAAGATATGGAAAAATTCGTCAAAAATAGAATTTCTTTTCACAGTGCAAAGGATTGGATGTTTAATAAAATCAAATTACTATTGCTGCCAAAACATGCATATTATTTGGTAAAAATCATTTTGAAGTTACCTGAATACGTGTCTTAGTTCTTTCTTGCATATTTTTTATGGTTACCCTACCACTAGTAATATCAACCTAAAATAGAAATCATATATATTTTTTCTTTTATCATATATTTTATAATTTCTTAATTAGTTCTTTTGATACTTCTTATTAATATATCTTTTCTTTTACCATAGATTTTAGAATTCCTTAATTATTAATTTTCTTAATACTTATTGTCATATATTTTAAGATGCCTTAAATAAATTATAAGAAAAGAAAACTCACACAAAAATAAAAAATGAAAAGAAAGTTCAAGGGACTTACATGTTTCTATGGACTAAAATCAAAGTCCTAATAGTAAGGAAATAAATTAAGGACTTACGTGTTCATGATGGACTAAAATCAAAGTCCGAATAGTTAGGTTAAAATTAAAATATTGATTTTAAATATTAAAAAAATAATTTTTTTTTTACATATTAAGAAAAGATGGAAAAAACTATTTCATCTATTACGGTGTCTTAAGGGGCAAAACTTTACTTTTTTAAGGATTGTACATGTAGACGTAGATTGTACAAGATAAATGTAAATGTAAATACCTTACAAGTAATCATATATTGAAAAACTCAAATCCACAAATAACAAACTTTAAAAAAAATACATACTATAAAATTTTAATAAAGATCGGAGATTAAAAGAAACTGGTGAAATAGTTGTATAATGCATACTAACAAAGTGAGATAAATCTACAATCACGTAATATTTTTCTTTGTTGCATGAAAAAAGGTTTTACCTTGCCTTCTTCTTTTTTTTAAAAAATAAAAATTAATTCTCTCTAAAACAAAAGGCTATAAAATTACCACAAAGAACAATAAATTTTCTTAGAAAGAATTCATCACACACACAAAATAGAATTAGCTATGAAAGTCGATTCAAGGAAGCTATAATTCATCATCTAGCTGCTACATCTTCAACAATGTCATACCCATATTATTATACTCCTACTAGTATATATCAAAATGATTTTATATTTATCATTTTCTAAATGTTGTTGAAGTTGTGGATTTATGATTTGATGTTGGCTCTAACATTATTTTTGACAAACTTAATATTTGAATTACTTATCATAAATTCGCAAATTATGTTAGTTTTTGAATCATCTACCATAAATTCAAAAAGAAAAAAAATAATATTGACTTGATTTACTTATAGCTCCCCTTTTCTTTTGGCTACAATAAGAATTGAAGAAGAACTGCAACAAAACACGATTAACATACTAACTTAAAAAATAACTGCAACAATTTTAAAAAGAACACAAATTTTGTTTGAACCACTTACCATAAATCCGTAAATAATGTTAATGTATGAATTCTACCATAAATTCAAAAGAGAAAATAAAATATTGACTTGACATACTCCTAGCTCCACTTTTCTTTTGACTACATTAAGAATTGAAGTAATACTACAAAAATATTCAAAAAAAAAAAATTAGTTGACTATCTGAAAAAAATCAATTAACATACTAACCTCAAGAACATCAAACTGTAACAATATTATAGAACAATCAGTAAACTAATTGGAAAAAAAAGAATGCCAATTAACATGTATACTAACCTCAATAGGTTTAGCAACTTTTATACTATATTTGTATTTGTGTATAAATTTATAAAGATTGATATTGGGGATTTTTTTTTTTTAAACTTAAATTAATAAAAATAAAGAAGAAGAAACAATTATTTCTAACCTCATAGGTTTCACTGGTTGCTTGTCTACTCTTGGTATACTTATTTGTGTTCATATGAGAATCAAATTAAATAGAAACTGACGTTATATATAGTCCTAAATCTAAAAGCAAATAACTTTTTTACCTAAAATAAGAACTCCATAAATTTAGGAATTTAATCACAGTAAGAAAAGCTTTCCTATTTAATTTTTAATATGTTTATTGTAGTCAATATTTTATATCAAAATATAATAATATAATAATTAAAAAAAAGGTGAAAAGACGATTTTATCTATTGTTGAGACTTTTAATGAAGGACAAAAAGTTCAAATAATATTTCTAAGGCCCTTCACACTTTTAATATATATATATATATATATATATATATATATTGACAGGATCTGAGGGCTGGCGGTAATTCGCGCGGCCATCCAAACCTATACTTTTGGAATAACCAAAATATACGAGAATTTCTTACAGCTTATTGACTGCATGGAAGTATTAATCTTTTACCCGGGCCTGTCAGAATTTAATACATACTTGAATTGAACCCATGTGTCTAGCAATTCTAACCGTGAAAAAAGATGCCTTTTTCTTCAAATTTAACGGGCTTAAGAGTCACGGCTTGCTAGATGTAGTTACTAAGACAAAGCCAACAAAAGCAGTACTAACTTCGACTGTACCACCATCTCGAAATCAAGCCAAGAAACTATAGAGAAATTCCTTTATATTTGTATAGAGTCAGGATCTTTCATAGTTATTATGTAAGAGAAGTTAGATCTCCAACATAGATATGAAAACTACTTAGCCAGAAATGGGACCCGAATGTGGGACCCTTTTTTACTGTACATAGATTCCTACATAGGAGATATACTGTGCACGAAACCCGGATGTGGGACTCATATTATTCTTCATAGATTTCTTTCTTTTCCTATCGAAACCAATATAAGACGTATTAGTCTGATTCTAGTCCTTTTCCTCTATCATAACATCTTGAGGAGTCAGTATTGGATAGTAATAAGTTTCCATACAGGGTAAATAACCATATTTAGAATTTTTACCCGATTGTTTTCTAATCATCCCTCTAAGATTATTAAGCTCTGATTTAGTCTGATTTTTTAAATCAGAAGTTGATTCTAATTGATCAACAAAATTATTTGATAAATCAATAGATTTAATATTCAAATCAGAAAGCTTTTTATCAAGAAGCTCTTCTAAATACTTTAAAAGCGAACTAATTTGAAAGCCCTGGGTATCAGGAGGCCTTTGAATACTAGTATTAGTTGTTAAATCTTCTGACTTACTTCCTGAAGAGGAGGCGATATCAACCGATTTTGAACTAGTACTCAAATTTTTAACCAAATTAATTAATTCATCAAGTTTTTTATCAAGAGAACTGATATGTTCTCCTAATACTTTAACATATAAGCTCAAATAATTATTTTGAGAAATCAGATTATTAATTTCGGTGATGCTTACTTTTGCATCTTCATTATCAATGAATTTCTGAAAAGCAGAAAAAGTGGTACCCATATTATTAGGTAAGATGAAAGGTGCTTGTGGAAGGTAAATAGCTTTAACAATATTACCACTTATATCTTTATAAGATGGCTCTAAAACCTTTATGTATAAAGGCAAATAAGTGGTTACAAATCAAGGAAGAGAATGCATAATTTGATTATGCAAGGCACAAACTTCATAGAATTCTTAAGAAATATTATGCAATTCATCGGGACTATAAGTCTAAAAAAACTAAGTTCTAAACTGATTTCATTTTTTATTAAAAAATTTATTTTTAATATAATTCCTTGCCTGAGATCCAGGACTAAAATTAATTTGGTGTGGAATCATCAAATATCGTTTGGATCGAAGTTCATTTCAGAAGCAGTAGAAATATCTCTATCAGAGATATTATCACTATCTTGAATAATATTTGTTCGAGGATTGATCTTAATTTTTTATACAAATCTTGTAGGAGTAGAATCAATTGTATGCAAAGAGGCAGCACGACTTCTAGCTTGATCATATGATAGTTCTATAAGAGAAATATGATGCATAACAGACAATAATTTAGGTATAGAAAATAAATGTCTGTTATAAACAGTAGACTTATCATCAAACTGAATACAAGTTCACCCATTCGGATCCTGTGTAACATGCAAAAGGTCGCTATTTGTCAAGTCATTTATAACCTGACTCATAGATATAACATAATTTAAGATCCAAGTAGTGGGAAAATCAATTTCATCCCATTTAATAGGTCTTCTAATGGTGACCTTAGACCTTGCAAAATTAGTTCGACTGATATAATCTGATTTGATGTATCGTATAACTTACATCGAGGATTTAAAGTAGACAACAGTCTATAATAAATCTTGTATGATAACCATCTAAGTTCATATCCAAATGCATAATTATAACCATACGTTTTTACATTTAATGTTAAAGCATCAAGTATATTCATATCAATCAAAGATAATTGCAAATTTGACTGAGTATTGAAGCAAACTGGACCATAGGCCACAGTGAATTCAATTGAACCCACTAGAGACTGTCTGAAATTCAGATTTCTAGCATCTCTAAAAGCCGCTAAAAATGTCTATGATAACCCTTCAAGAGTTAATGGCTTAAACACAATTTGAACCATTTCAATATGCATAAAATTATAATATTTTTTATTTAAATTAATATGACATTTATTTAATAAATGAATTGTTTGTTCAGATGAATTTAATGCTAAAGACTATTTAGTCGTCTTTATTTTCTGTTTATAAAGAACTTTATCAAACCAACCATAATCATAAATGATTTTTATATCAACCTTTATAATAGTCCACTTGTTTAACAAGTCAAGATTTTGAGGTATATCTACCTCTTTAAGTCAAGTACTCTTAGTACTTATATCTTTTATTTTCATGAGTAGATAAGTCATATGTATGTTGAATAGTTCAGATCTATACTAGATTGATAGGATTTGAGAGATAGCAGTAATCCGCGTGGCCATCTAGACCTATACTTTTGGAAGAACCAAAATATATGAGAATTTCTTACAACTTATTGACTGTATGGAGGTATTAATCTTTTAACTGAGCAAAGGGCCTATCAAAATTTAATACATACTTGAGTTGAGACCATGTGTCTAGCAATTCTAACCGTGAAAAAAGATGCCCTTTTCTTCAACTTTAACGGGCTTAAGAGTCACGTCTCGCTAGACGTAGTCACTAAGACAAAGCCAACAAAAGCAGTACTAACTTCAACTGTACCACTATCTCGAAACCATGCCAAGAAACTATAGAAAAATTTCTTTATATATTGATAGAGTCTAGATCTTTCATAGTTATTATGTAAGAGAAGTTAGATCTCCAGCATAGATATGAAAACTACTTAGTCGGACATAGTCATGGCCGGAGAGGAAAAGAGAGTAAGTAAATGACTTAAAATAAGAGAACAAATAAAATACCTTTAATGGCCAAAATCAAGGTTGGAATAGTATTTAACAACGATCTTTATTCACACTTCAAAATAAGAGAGCAATTTACAAGTAGAGAGAGAGAATTTTAAAAAAACTTCTGCCTTCCCCAACAAATGAAGGCTTCTCTATATAGGAAAATAAAGGAATCTATGAGCAGTAATATGGGTCTCACATTCGGGTCCCATGCACAGGATATCTCCTATGTAAGAATATATGTATAGTAAAAATAGGTTCCACATCCGAGTCCTGTGCATAGTGTAATTACTGTGTAAACAATATAACTTATATTTTATCTTTCTCTTTTAATTTCCTTAGGAATTCTTCCATTCGTCTAATGGCATCGTCAGATAGTGTCTTATCTGAGGGAATAAGCTGAGAGTCTAGAATATCTTTTTTGGCGATATCATCGCTGGTGACACTCTTTATTGAAGTGTCGGACTTATCATATTGATTAATGGTTTGAAGTAGATTTCTTTTAACTTCTTTCATTTATTTTTCTATCATTTCAATTCTATCTCCGTCTGGCACGGAAATTATTCTAACAATGTGCTTATTCAGACTGTCCTCAATAATATCCTTTTGAAGGGTTGCTGCATATTCCTGAACTTTAATTTAATAGAGTCCAAAAGTTCTTATCCATGTAAATGTTTTTTTTTAGGATCTGCCCTCATTAGTTTGTCCCAAAAATTATTATAAAATACCCTGTATAGACATGGGATCTGCTCTTCTGTGAATCCCAATTCTGGAGCCCATTTGTGTATCAATGAAATTAAAAATTCAATAAAGAAGTAGATTTGATCAATTTTTCAAGATTTCAGACATGATCTGCGTGATATAGCTTGTTTAACTTAGGAGAAACTTGGGTCCATTCTTTGTATAACTTAAGAAATTGATCCAGCAATATCTTGGTACTTGGACCGTGGTATGACCACTAATTCAAAAACCAGTTAGGAATTGGTTCTGCAAATATCTTTTCACATACTTTCATAAGCCAAGTATGTTTATGCCGATCATTATTATAATAAAGAACTTTATCAAAGGTCTAGATATAATCCAAATAAGTAAAATTTATACGAGATCCTTTAAGACTGATCTATCTTTTGATCATTGTGGTCATCCTCCAATCTTTAATGGATATAATCCATTTAATAATAAGTTTGGAGAATTTATAAACATTCTCTTCTGTATTATATCCAGTAAATTGCTCAAAATCTGCACTACCTGTAGAAGTGAGAATAGTCTCATAATAAGTACGATTTTGTCACCCGGGAAATATAAATTATTCATCAAATATTTTTGGAGTATCTTCCATTGTTCATCTCTCCTATGAATCTCAGAGTTTTCAACAAGAAATATTATTTCATTGCCTTCTATTTTTTTGTAGGACTTGATATCATCATTGTCTACTTTTCTAGCCATAGAAACAAATATATCACTTTGTTTTTGGGAGGCTAGGTATGCCTGCAACTGTCCGAATAACGGACCGTCCTCTAAAATATCTTCTGGATGAATTAAAGGAGATGACGACGATTATCCTTTCTCTATTATTTTAGAGTTTATCAAACTCTTGTTTTCCATTTGTATAATTGGAGAATTAGATGAGGATTCGTATAACGATCCTTAAGAATATGATCTTCCTGGGGATGATCTTCCCCCAGAGGATTTTCTTCCTCTTTCTCTGGCCATTTTCCGTAGAGGATTATCCATACTTTAAATGGAATGATTAGTCAGATACATCAAATCCATGTAAATCAAACATGTCTTTAACTTCTTCATAAACAAAGACTTCAAATTCGTCTTCAATCATATCATGGAGGATCTTTTCTATTATAAGATTTTGTAAATCTTGATATAATGGAATTACCTTTAGACTGGTGATTAAAGTTTTTTCATTAAGAAAGGATGTATAAAAATTCATTTTAATTAAGATATTCCCTAGATAAAAAATCTAGAAGGAAATTATCAACTCCCTTTTTATACTGAATTTCGAAGTCAAAAGGGACTAATTGAGCTTGCCACCTTGCAAATATCAATTTTGAAGAATCATGTTTAAAGTCTTTATCAAACATGTATTTCACAAATTGTGCATTAGTATTTATCAAAAACTTTTGATTATATAATCGTCTTAAAATTTCAAAACATACTTAACAATCATAAGCATTTCATGAGCCACAATAGCATAATTTTTTGGCTTTGGTCCATTTTCCTAAATGAAATCATATCAAGTATTCAGATTTGTCATAGGGATTAACTTGCTTCAGTAGTCCTTCATAACCTATATTAGACGCATCCGTCTCAATGATTTTTTGCCATGTAAGATTAGCTAAAGTCAAATGGGGCAAAGTTTTAACACTCTGTTTAATACGTTTAACAAGATCTATGTGACTATCAGTCCAAGAACTTTTATGATCCTTTTTTAGCTGGTAATATAAAGGGGATAAATCACTAGATAAATTTTTGTTAAAAGCGGAAATATAAATCAAGTTTTTCAAGAATCTCTGCAATTGAGTTTTGTCAGTAATAACATCAAGAAATTTAGATGCAAAATGAATGGATCGCTGTATGGGTGTAATATTCCCTTGACAAATGTTGTGTCCTAAAAATGAAATATCTGTTTGAAATAGACTCATTTTTTATTTAGATATCACCAAACCATTTTGTATCACAATTTTCTTCAAAATATCTAGATGCTTCACATGCAATTCAAATGTCTTGGAGAATACTAATATATCATCAATATAAACTATGATGAAATCCATATAAGGATTAAAAATATCATTCATGATGTTTTAAAATTTAGAAGGGACATTTTCAAATCAGATGGCATAACATTCCATTCATATTGCCCAAAAGGAACATTGAAAGCAATTCTGTAAGTATGTTTCTTAAACACCTAAATCTGCCAATAACTAGATTTTAAATCAAATTTTGAAAATATGTTGGCATTATATAATTTTTCCGGTAAATCCTTTTGGTTTGGAATAGGCTACCTCATCTATTTCAAATATTTATAATTTATTACTAACATAGGAACACCACATTATTTTTCTACAACATTGTTAACATAAAATGCAGTACAAGACCAAGAAAATTTCGAAGGTTTTATCAAACCCTTCTATAATAAATTATCAATCTCTTTTTTGTAGAATTTAACCAATTCGGCATTCATTTGACAAGGTCATGATTTAGTCGGTATATTATCCCCAGAAAATTTATGTTCATATAGAAGAGTGACAATGTGCTTTTTTCGATTCCAAAAAGCACTAGGGTGATCGGCACAAATATCGACAACCATTTATTTATAAATTAATTTAATTTTTTCTTGTATCTTAGAAAATTTTATTGTATCATAAATATTCATGCTAATAAGTTTAAACTGTAAAGAATCAACATGTTTTTGCATCATATCAATTAAAACATTTATATCTCTAGTTACGAAATCTGTAATAAAAGAATAAGATATCTCTTTATTCTTGTATGTAGTAGTAAATTCTATACAATCAAGATGAGTAAAAGGGTATATAGCAGTAGTAAATGGTATTCCAAGTATAATTGGAGGGTATAAATTATTTTTCACCAAAAAGAAGAGATGCGGAATGCATACTTTATTTTGGTAAATATGAGCATTTGGTAATTTATATTCTATAACAAGAGCCTGTCCAGATGCAGATTTTACCATATGAGTAGTCTTTTGAAAATATTTAATAGGGATTAACCCTTCTTGAATATAACTAACATCTGCTCCACTGTCAATCATAGCAATATTAATTATAGAAAACTGATTATTAATTAAAACAGTACATTTAATGTACCATTTATGAGCAGTAACAATTTGCATCATACCTAGAAAGTAATCATTCTTTAAGTCAAGAGATTTTTGAAGAATATCATCTTCCTAATTTTCATTAGGATTTTTTTCTTTTCCTTTGGAAATTTTAGTAGGAGAAATATCTTCTTCACTTTGAGAAATTCGGTGATCACAAATCATTTGATTTTGTTTAAGAGATTTAATCTCTTTTTTCAAGTTTCCAACTTCAGCTTTTAAATCATAAAGACAAGTAGCTTTACCAGGGGAAAAACTCATTGCAAAATGTTTATTAACCTCTGTTAAAGAATAAGACGTAAAATAATTAAAAAAAATTTACTGGTTCAAGAAAATTGCTATCAGCAGTTTTAAACGTACTAGGTTTTGAACTAGTAGAAAAAATAATAATTTTTTCACGTAGTTCTCATCCAAAACTTCTTTTAAGAGTTCTAAAACATTATCAGAAGTAATGGTCTTTATATTCAAATCTTCAAATTGGGATTGCAATTTATAAAATGCATCATCACAAGTGCAGGTATGACCTTTACAATCAGAACAAGTAGTATCAATATTTTTATCACTATTAGATAAATAAAGCAAATCAACTTCATTGTCTAACTTATATTCTGAATTATAATCAGATTCTGATCCTGAGGTGTATAACAATCCATAAACTTTATCATGAAGGTATTCATCAAGTTCTAAAGACTTCATCTTTTTAAGCTTGCAGTTAGGAGAAATATGCCAAAACTTACCACATTTGTAACACTTAATCTTAGAAAGATCTCGCTTGGACCTATTTTTCCTAAATATGGTGGATTTGCGATAAGCTTTCCTAGATTCACATTCTTCTTTGGATCTATAACTAGATCTCCTATTCTTATAAGTTTTTTCATCCTTAGAATATCTATAATTTCTTTTCTTAGAAAAGGTTGGTTCGGGTACTCCAAACTGAGTACAGAAATCTCCTAATTGAGATCGCTCTTTTAGCTTATCAATCTTAAGCTGTCTAGATAACTTTAATTCATTGTATAAATTTAATTCTTCTTATGTTCATACTCCAATCAATTTACCATAGGTATATTTTTCCCATGAAATTTCACCGTAAGAACTTCTAAGAGACTTTCTTACCCTTTTAGCAAATAATGGAGGAAGTCCATCTATAAACTTAGTCTTCTAATGAGAATTTTGTGTAACTACATAACCTGACTCATAAAGGTGTCTTTGTACCACTTAAATTCTCCTAGAGTTTTACATCTAAGACCAGTTAAGAGAGTTCAGACGATTTCATACTAATTAGTGAATCTACCATTAAAATGTTCTAAAATAGTAAGAATAAGAGTATAAACAACATCTTACCTATTTGCTGGTAGGGTTCTACCTAGATTATCAATCCCTGCCTCAATAGCTCTAGCATTAACAACAACAGTCTTTTGTTTGATAGTTAGAAAATTATCCTACCAGCCACGAAGTTGGCCAGTAAACCAGCAATTATAATTTTATAGATAATTTTATCTGTGTTCCTTTCACTAGTTGCACTGCACATGTTGAATACATCACCATGCGGTGAACAAGAATAGTTAATTGCCTATCAGTTAGGCCATCTAGATTCAATTCATATATATCTGAACCACCATAAGACATATTAGTCTGATTTTAGTCCCTTTCCTTTATCAGAATATCTTAAGGAGTCAGTCTTGGATAGTAATAAGTTTCCATACGGGGTGAATCAACTTATTTGGGATTTTTACCCAGTTGTTTTCTAATCATCCTTCTTAGCTTATTAAGCTCTGATTTTTCAAATCAAAAGTTGATTCTAATTTATCAGCAAAATTATTTGAAAAATCAAGAGGTTTAATATTCAAACCCAAAAGCTTTTTATCAAGAAGCTCTTCTAAATTCTTTAAAGGTGAACTAATTTGAAAGCCCTGAATATTAGGAGGCCTTTGAATACTAGTATTAGTTGTTAAATCATCTGACTTACTTTCTGAAGAGGAGGCAATATCAGCCGATTTTGAACTAGTACTCAAATATTTAACCAAATTAGTTAATTCATCAAGTTTTTTGTCAAGAGAACTGATATGTTCTCCTAAGACTTTAACATACAAGCTCAAATAATTATTTTGAGAAATCAAATTATTAATTTCGGTGATGCTTACTTTTACAACTTCATTATCAATGAATTTTTGATAAGCAGAAAAAGTGATACCCGTATTATTAGGTAAGATGAAAGGTGCCTGTGGTGGGTAAATAACTTTACCAATATTACTACTTATATCTTTATAAGTTCACTCTAAAACCTTTATGTATAAAGGTAACTAAGTTGTTATAAATTTCATAGAATTCTTGAGAAATATTATGCAAGGAACAAATTCATAATTTGACTATGCAAGGAACAAATTTCATAGAATTCTTGAGAAATATTATGAAATTCATCGGGACTATAAGTCTCACAAAACCAAGTTCTAAATTGGTTCCATTTTTATTATAAAATTCATTTTTATATAATTCTTGACTGGGATCCAGGATTAAAATTAATTTGGTGTGGAATCATCAAATATCGTTTGGATCAAAGTTCATTTCAGAAGTGGTAGGGATATCTATATGAGAGATATTATCACTATCTTGAATAATATTTGTTAAAGGATTGATCTTAATTTTTTCTACAAATCTTGTAGGAGTAGAATCAATTGTATACAAAGAGGTAGCACCACTTCTAGCTGGACCATATGATGGTTCTACAGGAGAAATATGATGCATAACAGGTAATAAATTAGACATAGAAAATGAATGTCTGTTATGAACAATACACTTATCATCAAACTGAATACAAATCCATCCATTCGGATCCTCTGTAACATATGAAAGGTCATTATTTGTCAAGTCATTTGTAACCTAACTCAGAGATATAACAGAATTTAAGGTCCAAGTAGTGGAAAAACAATTTCATCCCATTTAATAGGTCTTTTGGTGGTGACTTTAGACCTTGCAAAATTAGTTCCAACTAATATAGTTTGATCTGATGTATTGTATAACTTACATCGAGGATTTAAAGTAGACAACAATCTATAATAAGTACTGTATGTTAAACATATAAGTTCAGATCCAGGAATATAATTATAACCATGCATTTTTACATTTAATGTCAAAGATAATTGCAAATTTAGCTGAGTATTGAAGTAAACTGTACCATAGGCCATAGTGGATTCAATTGAACCCATCTAAGACTGTTTGAAATTCAAATTTCTAGCATCTCTAAGAGCTGCTAAAATGTCTCTGGTAACCCTTTAAGTGTTAATGGTTTAAAAATAATTTGAACCATTCCAATATGCATAAAATTATAATGATTTTTATGTAAATCAATATCACGTTTATTTAATAAGCGAATTTTCTGTTTAGTCATTTTTATTATCTGTTTAGAAAGAACTTTATCAAACCAATCATAATCATAAATGGTTTTTATATCAACCTTTGAAATATTCCACTTGTTTAACAAGTCAAGATTTTGAGGTATATCTGCCTCTTCAAGTCGAGTACTCTTAGTACTCACATCTCTTATTTCCATAAGTAGATAAGTCATATCTATGCTCAATAGTTCAGATCTATTGCATAATTACTATGAAAGTTCCTAGGCTATGATACCAGATTGACAGGATCTGAGGGCTGGCGGTAATCTGCGCGACCATCCAACCTATACTTTTGGAAGAACTGAAATATACGAGAATTTCTTACAGCTTATTGACTGTGTGGAAGTATTAATCTTTTATCCGAGCAAAGGGCCTGTCAGAATTTAATACATAATTGAGTTAAGCCCATGTGTATAGTAATTCTAACCGTGAAAAAGGATGCAGTTTAGGTCTAGATGGCCACACGGATTACCACTAGCCCTTAGATCCTGTCAATCTGGTATCAGAGCCTAGGCACTTTCATAGTAATTATGTAATAGATCTAAACTATTCATCATAGATGTGAATTATATATTGATGGAAATAGGAGATATGTCCTTAATAGATGGGGACTCACCACTACTGCTGCTGAGTGGGCTTGAGCTAACTAAGGGCGATTGGGGAACTAAGCGTTCGACCAATATTGTGAAATTAATATACCGCAAAAGAGAGTATGCAGTCAGTACTTTAAATGTACTTGTACGTGAGATAGGGACTAACTAAAAATACATATGGATACTGAATGTGGATGTATAAACATGTACAAAGAGAATGCAAGACCAAGTGAAATATGTACTGAAATAATCTGTAAAACTAACTGACTGAATAGCTGATAAATTTGAAACTTGGCCCTGCAAACTTAAACTGATATAACCTGAATACTAATAGAAACTGTGGGAGCTATCATGTAACTGACATGCCCCAATTTGACCTAATCGGGGTCCAACCTGTAACCCCAATTGGAAGGGTGTCAATACCCAACCACGGGTACTAACACTAGATATATGGATCCACTACACTGGTGTCCCAAAGGGATAGGGTATCAGTCCTCTACTAGAGGGTGACCCCTAAGAGAGTGTCATTCCTTTACTAGAGAGTAATATCTCATAACCTAAGATGGATACATAGTGCTAGAGCATAAGGATTTGCTATTAAAGGTCTTAGTCCTCTACTGGCAGGTGAGCCTTCATCCTTAGTTCTTCTCGGTGCTAAATCCTACGCCCAACTAAACTAACACTGGTATTGATTAAAGTTAACTGGACATCACAACTGATAATTCTCAACACGGTGATAATAAACTGAGTATGATAGTAAAATCATGATCTGACTGATTTGCTACTTGAAATTCATAAACATTTGTAAACATATAGGTATTGGGTGTTCATAAACTTCTAGCACTGAATAATAATTTAAATACAAAATCATCGTTTAAAACACTGTAAAGTGAATTCATGATGAGTAAAATCCAAAATATAACACACTTGACTAAACTAATGAATTCCATGAATTTGAGTGTGAGAAATGTTAACTCATGAAAACAGCATGCTCACATGATTTAATTCATAACTTGATGAATTTACATGGTATCAACTGAATACGATAGGGTTAATTGAAATTCAAAGCATATAATAACATAATTTTCATGGGAAATACATTGGCATGGTCTGAATTTAAAACTACGAAGAAAACATGGATTGAATTTATAATTAACATGGATATTTTCATAAAAGAGGATAAAAGATTCATACTTTAACAAAAAGGGATTTTGTGACTCAATAGGTGGAAGGAACCCATTGATGAATACCCTAAATACCTTAATTAGTTGAATCCTTGAAGAAAATTCTTTGAATTTGGACCGTGAATGCTTGAATCCTTGAGAAGATGCTCGATTTTATGTCCTTATGAAAGGGGATGGGTTTTACATATGATAACTGATGGGGAATTGGGCAAATAATGCCCCTTTTGAGCTTTAAGTCATCAATTTGGGTGTTTCTGGTGAGGGAAAATACCAAAATACCCCTCTATAAGTTAATGAAAATTCTACAACAAACATAGCCTCCGTGTCACAGAGGTTATCATGGAGGATATCCTTCATGGCAGGCGTGTATCGCGGAGGCTAACCTCCGTGACACGCCGTGTATCAAGGATGTCCTGCCTCCGTGACATTCCCATATCGTAGAGGCATTTTGTTCGTGGTTCAAAAACACCCTGAACCTATTTCAAAACTTCCAAAACTCTGCCAAATGACCTTTTTAATATTCCTAAACACATTTTAACTCAAAAATCAATGTTTCAGACTCGGGAAGGCAAAAAATAAAATGTTTGCATTGTTGGGGTATTAAAATGGCTACATCTTTTGTACTTAGTGTAAAATAAATGCCTTACACCCCTTTTAACATGCGTCTAGGAGCTAGAAACATGTCTAGAATCTTACAGAGCATTACATTATCTCCCCCTTGGGATTATTCATCCTTGAATGAAAGTGCTTGAGATACTAGGAAAATTGAGATCGTACACTAGATACTTATGAGCGAATCATGATTAAGTAACTAAATCTAAAACATGAGACATGGACTGAACTGAATTCATGAATGCATGCAACGACATGAGGATGGTTGGATAGCTGAGATAGAAAATGAGATAATTAATTTAAGAGAAACTATTACCTTAAGATGAATCTGAATTTGTAGAGAAAAGGTGGGGGTACTTGGCTCGCATATTTGCTAGTGCTTCACAAGTATCTCCCTCATCGAACTGATTCTGCCATAGAACCTTAACCAAGGGAACTTCTTTATTCCTCAACCTACGAATTTGCCGATCAAGGATCTAACTGGGACTTCTTTGTAAGAAAGACTATCTTTCATATCTATACTCACCAAAGGAATAACAGAAGCTGAGTCACCAATACATTTCTTTAGCAAAGAGACATGAAACACCAAATGTACTGATGCCAAATCTGCAGGAAACTCTAACTCATAAGCTACCTTCCTAAAATGGCTCAAAATTCTATATAGGCCAACATAGCGGTGACTGAGCTTCACTTATTTCCAAATATCTTTACCCCTTTCATGGGAAAAATTTTCAAATAAACAAAGTCACCAACATCAAACTCAAGGTATCTTCTCCTCACATATGTAGATGATTCCTATCGGCTTTGGTCTATGTTCATCCTTTCCTAAATTAACTGAATTTTCTCCATAGCCTCATAAACTAAATCTAGCCCTATTAAGCCGACCTAACCTACTTCAAACCAACTAATAGAAGATCTATATCTCCTTCTATAAAGAGCCTCAAATAGAGCCATCTGAATACTGGAGTGATAACTGTTGTTGTAAGCAAACTCAGTTAAAGGTAAATGGTCATCCCAACTACCGTTGAAGTTGATAACATAAGTCCTCAACATATTCTTCAAAGTTTGAATGGTCCTCTCTGCCTGACCATCTGTCTGATGATTAAATGCTATACTGAGATGGACTTAGGTACTAAGACTTTTCTGAAAAGCCTTCAAAAAGTGAGAGGTAAACTGGGCACCTCTATTTGAAATAATGATCAAAGGAACCCCATGCAACTTTACCAACTCCCTGAGATAAAGTCTAACATAATCCGCAACTGAATATGAAGTATGAACTAGCAAGAAATGGGTTGACTTGGTAATTCAATCTATAATGATCTAAATCGAATTATGATGACGACCCATATGAGACAACACTATCATAAAATCCATATTCACCACCTCCTACTTCCAAGTGGGGATGCTAAACTCCTGAAGCGTACCACTAGGCCTCTAGATCTTAACCTTAACCTTTTAATTATTCGAGTACTTAGCCACAAATACCACAATATATTTCTTTATACCACTCCACCAATAGATTTTATTCAAATCATGATACATCTTAATAACTCATAGGTGGATAGATATTGTGCACCATCCACTTTAGCTACTATTCGTTGCCTCAAACCATCAACTCACAAAACATATAACCTGTCTTGACAACGAATCACACCATATCCCCCTTGGGTGAAAATCTCCACCTTTTGATCTTTAACTGCTTCTTTCAACTTGACCAAAATAGGATATCTGTCTTGATTTCTTTCACTTTAACAACCAATGAAGATTCCAAACCATTTCTAACCCATATACTACCTTCAACCAAATCAACCAACTAAACCCCTAACCTAGCAAGCTAATGAACCTCATGAACTAATTCCTTCTTATTATCCTTAACATAAGCAACACTCCCCATAGACAATCTACTAAGGGAATCAACCGCTACACTGGCCTTACTTGAGTGATACAACAAACTCATGTCATAGTCCATCAGCAATTCCAGCCACCTTCTCTGACGAAGATTTAGATCTTTCTGAGTGAACAAATACTATAAACTCTTATGATTCATGAACACATAAAGATGAACCCCATAAAGTTAATGTCTCTAAATATTTAAGGCAAAGACAACTGCTACTAACTCAAGGTCATGAGTTAGGTAATTCTTCTAATAGGGTTTAAGTTATCTAGAGGAATAGGCTATAAACGTACCTCATTAATTCAACACATGTCCCAGACCAACTCTAGAAGCATCATAATAAACTATAAATCTATCTATGCCATCTGGCAAAGTCAAGACTGGAGAGGAAGTGAGTCGAGTCTTCAAATCCTGAAAACTCTTATTACAGGAGTCTAAAGACTGAAATTTAACATTATTTTAGGTTAGTCGAGACATGGGTGAAGCAATGAAGTAAAAACTTTAACAAACCATCTGTACTATCGAGATAAACATAAAAAATCTTGATATTTAAGAGAGAGATGGGTCTAGGTTAGTTTCTCACTTCTTTGATCTTCTGAGGATCAACTCATATTCCCTTACTAGAAATGATATGGCCAAGAAAATCTATTGATCTCAACCAAAATTTGCACTTACTAAACTTAACGAATAACTAGTGATCCTTATGGGTTTGTAATGCAATCCTTAAATGGTTTGCATGATCACTCTCACTATGGGAATAGACAAAGATGACATATATGAAGACTATGATGAATATGTACAAGTACTACTTGAACACCCTATTCATCAAGTCTATAAAAGCTGCAGGAGCATTCGTTAGTCCAAAAGACATAACTTGGAATTTACAGTGACCATACCTTGTTCTGAAGGATGTCCTTGGGATGTAACATTTTCTGATTCTAAGCTAATTATAACTGGATTTGAGGTCTATCATAAAGAAATGCTTGCACCCTAAAGTTGGTCGAACAATTCATCAATTTTGGGGAGAGGATACTTATTCTTGATTTTGACTTTGTTCAAATGACGGTAATCAATGCACATTCTGAGGGAACCATCTTTTTTGTGCATGAAGAGAACATGAGCACCCCATGGAGAAATACTAGGCTTGATAAAACCCTTATCTAAAAGATATTTAAACTATTTAATTAATTTCTTAAGCTCAGCTGGAGCCATTCTGTAAGGTGGAATTGAGATAGGTTGGGTATCTGGGATGAAATCTATTCCAAAGTCAATTTTTTTTTTGGGAGGAACTCCGAGAAGATCTTCAGGGAATACTTCTGGAAACTCATTCACTACTGGAATTGTCTCAAGACTTAGATTTTCAGAATTTGAGTCCTTGACTCGAGCGAGATAATAAATACATCCCTTGGATATCATCTTCTTTGCCTTAAGATAGGAGCTAAACTGACTCTTAGGCACTTAAGTACTTCCCCTCTATTCAATAATGGGTTCATTAGGAAACTGGAACTGGACAATTCTATTTCTATAATCAATTAAGGTATAGCACGTGTAGAGATAATTCATGCCGATAATGACATCAAAATTAGTCATCTCCAACTCCATAAGATCAACTGAAGTAACTTTATAAGACACCATTATTGAGCAATTTCTATATTTCCATCTGGCTATAATAGAACTACCTACTGAGAAAGGATCTACTAATATGTCGAGACTGATACTGAAGTCTATATCTATATAAGGACAAAGAAAAGTGAAGCTTCGGGGTCTAACAATGCATAAACAAGAAGATGGAAAACTTGTAACATACCGGCAACCACATTAGGGGAACTTTACTGACCATGCCATGTCTGGAGAGCAAAAGTTGGTTCTAATGATGCCTACTAGTGGCACCTTACTGATTCAGCTGACCAGCTGGAGCTGATGAAAAATTGGACTAACCCTGTTGGCTAAAAATTTTCCCCTCTGGGAAATCACTAGCCAATCCCTGATCCTATGGCCTGGCTTGAAACATCCAAAAAAAAAACATCACTTTCTGCCCTGCACCCCTCTTAATAATTCTTTCCACACTTCTTACAAAGCGGATTGGTATGACCATTGTTCACTCTACCTTGGGACTTAGAGCCTGACGCCCTATCCCTATTGTCCTGCTTGAACTTAGGCACTGGCGTACTAGCTGAAGATGGGGTTGGAGTTGACGATTTCTAGCAGAATTGAGAATGATTGCCACCTTTCAACCTTGGCTAATAAAAGTTGAAGCTACCTATTCGGGATCTCCTATTTTCACTTTCCTTCTCCTTATTCTTCTCCTCTTTAATCTGTTTAGCATAGTTATCAACCTAGAGGGATACATCTCCTTGACCAACATAGGTGTCCTACACTCCATAATCACTTCCTCAGAAACTCTCGACACGGACTTACTCTTCCTGGACCCAGAATCGGCTACCATAGCAGAGCATACCTCGCCAACTGAGTAAACTTGAGTGAGTACTCCTTCACACTCATTTTATCGTACTTCAGATTGATGAACTCTTAAACCTTGGCATTCCTCAACTCTAGTGGAAAAACCTTCTAAAAAGGATATGGAAAACTTCTCCCGTTCTATAGGCCCTGCCTCAATACCCCTATTCTCTTTCACTGCTTAAACCAAGTATGGGCTACTCTCTGCAACTGATGAGTAGCTAAATCATCACTCTTACTAGAAGTAAGACCCATGATGTCTATCACTTTCTGCACACCATCTAAAATCTTCTGTGGATCTTCGTCATACTTGGATCTAAAAAATAATGGATGATTCATTCGAGTGAAGTCGTGGATCCTAGCTGCAGCTGTATTCGTCATTGGATTGGCTGAGGCAACAACCTATTGATTATTCTAAGCAGCCGCAGAATAGGCCAAAGTGGTGAAAGCAGCCCTGAACTCGGTGTAGGAAACATATTCATTTAAGGGATCTTCCTAAATAGGTGATAGTGTGGGCTGATCCTCGTTTCTCCTTCCGTTCTTTCTTCTAAGAGGCATTTTCTATAAACGGATAAGGATGAGTTAGAAAAGGAAATTCAATAGAGCTCATGAAATTTTGCATGACATGAACACTGAAAGAAGGGAAATTTTCCGATAATATCTTATAGCCTCTTTCACATAAGTGTGGCACACTTCACACCCATGAACAAGACTATACTCAACACGCCTTTCAGATACCCTAGGGCACTTTAAAACTAAAGGTTGTGATACCAAGTTTTGTCATGACCCGAGGCTACCCCCTAGTTGTGACATGGTGCTTAAGGCCACAAGTGACCCTAAGCTGACCCATGATACAGTACCTATTATGAACACTAAATAAAATTATGATAAAGTATTATACGTGACATAACTTGAACCAGGGCCTTGTCGTAATGGGCATCCCAAGTCCAACTGGGATTGGAGACCACACCTATTACCCAACCCAATCAATCATACATATTCTGAGTCGGATGAATTTTGAACATGTAATAAGATAGCATAATTGTAAAATCCAACACTCTGGGATAGGTCTATGATCCTGACCATCCAAACGATCCCAATCATTCATTACCGACCAATAACCAATATCAAACCAAACCATAACCATATGACTTCCATAATAATTATATATAATTCCAAAATAAAATAGGATGGAAAGTGAGAAATTTAGTCCAACGGTATCAACCCCAGTGCCAATGCTAATACTAAGGATGACACCAATAGCGATACCGCCCGTACCAACCCATAGTAGTTCCATAAAAGCCTCCAACCAAAATAAAACTAATATTCTATTCAGACATGCCCTAACCATAGCTAAAACCAATATCCATAAAATAACTGAAGTATATAAAAATGCCCACAACATAAAATAAATCCTTCCAAAAAGATGAAAGTTCACCACTTCAATCCAAAAGCTAATCCCAAAGTCTGATCACTATGTAAGAGAAGTGGAACAGCCGGTTCATGCATTGTGCGAGGATATAGCCACCCAAAGATAGGTTAGCGAGTGAATGCTAGAATGAACTCAGGATAATGATAAAATAATGCCATCCAGTAAAACAAAGTAAACCAACCATATGCATACAAACCATACACACAGATATATATATATATACACATATATATAACACACCATACTGGGAAAGGGAACCGAGTTTAGCATGCATTTGAAACTATTAACCTAGGTATGCATAACTTAACCATCCTATAACTAACCACGTGCTATATGGGCTTAGTGTAACCCCCTGAACAGACCCCAATGTATGTATTCGCATAAACCAGAGATACTATATGAGTAGGGGATTCCCAAGCACCTTTCATTCTCCATGATACATATATACAATGTACTTAGAGGATTTTCATGTACCTCATAGTATCATAAATGGACACCATGACCAACCCCTCATGTCGGCAAACATGAGTTTCGAGTGCTTTTCCATAAGACTCCTACCTTCATCTTTAGCTATCAAACCCCTCCATTATTGCCCAATTAAAACCATTTTCAACAAACCAATCCATTATTCCATTTATTATTAACCAAGGCCATTAATAGTGGTATCATCATACCGACTATACATTGCAATTATTGTCCTTAGCCGAACTTTAAAGGTAAAAGGATTCTGGTATACCTATTTACCAAGTTAACTTGAGGGAATCCCATGTACCCAATAAGTGTTCCATTATGTTTTCTTGGGGGAGTCCCAAGTACCCCACAAGTTGTCCATTAATATGTTTACATAGGGATTCCATTGTACCCCACAAGGATATTCAATTGACCATAACCATGACCACCAAACCATTCCATTTAACCATTCCAAATCATTTAGGGTTTAATTACCAAGTTCAAACCATGCAATAGTTCCATTAAAATTCCAATAATATAGTAAAAGCATTATTATAGTCATTTTATCAAACATGTTGGGGCATAATATTTCCAAAACCAATTACCCTGTGACCATTCCCAAGCAACCAATTATCCAAAATCACCATTAAACATGTAAAAATATAATTAAAACATGGAAAAACCATAACCAAGCATTTATAACCAAAACTCCAATAGATATTTTAACACCCCAAAACCATACAATAAATCATGCCATGATAATATTATATAAAATCATGCCTTTAGTTGAAACTAACAATGAGGGAAGAGTAATGCCTTAATTAAGAAGATAATGGAGAGAAATCACCAACACAAGCCCCAAATTAATCCTTAAGATGAAACCCTAACTTTTTTTGCCCAAGAACTTTATAGAGGATTAGTGAGTTTTTTCTAAGAGTTAATGAAATGAATAATAGGGAAAATAACCTCTCAAGTGAGTTAAAAGTTGTGTGGCCTTATTAGGTTAAGTGGGGAAATACCCAAATTTCCCTCATTTAAACTGTATAAAAATCCCATCATAGGGTATAACTACCCCATACAAATCATACCCTTCGGTAAGAGTGGTACCCACCACTCATACCCAAGGCCTCCACGTTGGACCCAACACTGTCCATGGTATGACTTATCTGTACCCAAGTATACGACTAGTACCCTTGACCCATACCCTTGGTAGAATAGAATCATAAGAGTTTTAAACACTGTCTACCATACGAGTCCATGGTACGACTCATACCCTAGATTATAAATCATGGTGAGCCACTCATACTTAGATTCTAGTTAAGTTACCACGTCTAAGATTAATAAAAGAAAAGAACCAAACCCAACAAACCGCACCCACCAATATGACTCATACCACTCAAGTCATATCTATTCTAGGAACCATATTCAACACACCATCCATCAATGGTTAGCATACGATCAACCCATACCACTTATACCCAGTGTGCGACTCATTTCCTCTAGTTGTAACTTATCCAAAAATGAAAAATCTAAGAAATTTTTAAAGGGTAAAAAACCCAGGGTGTTATAGTATGCAGAAGCTGAACTGATATAATTACTGTCAAGGTGGGATAACGAAACAAATACAACATGTTTGAATTACTAATAAAAGATACTAAAAATAAATCTAAATATCTAAACATCTAAAGCATCTAGTCTGAAAGCCTCTAAGATATGTGTAGTTGATGGGACAAACCCCCAACTAACTTTGACTAGTTGAAATGAAAGAAATACTGAAAGTAACTGAAAATAACTTATCCTCAATGGATGAGGACTCACCACTACTACTGCTGAGTGAGTCTGAGCTGACTAAGGGTGATCGGGGAACTAAGTATCCAAACATATATTGTCAAATCAATATAGTGCAAAAAAGAGTATACAGTCAGTACTTTGACTGTACTAGTATGTGAGATAGGTACTAACTAAAAATATATATGGATACTGAACATGGATACATGACCATGTAAAAAGAGAATGCAAGGCCAAGTAAAACATGTACTGAAATAATCTTTAAACTAACCGACTGAATAGTTGATAAATTAAATACTTGGTCTTACAAACCTGAACTGATATAACCTGAATACTGACTAAAACTGTGGGAGCTATCATGTAACTGACATTCCCCAATCAGAGCTAATTGGGGTCCAACCTGTAACCCTAGTTGGAAGGGTGTCAGTACCTTATCACGGGTACTAAAACTGGCTGTGTGGATCTACTAAACTGGTGTCCCGAAGGACTAGGGTGTCAGTCCTCTACTGGTGGGTGACCTTAAAAGAGTGTCAGTCCTCTACTAGAGGGTGACATCTCATAACCTACGTTAGCTACATAGTTCTAGAACTTAGGGATTTGCTACTTAAGGTCCCAGTCCTTTACTGTGGGTGAGCCTTCTTCCATTGTTCACTCAGTGCTAAATTAACTGAACTAACACTGGTATTAATTAAAGTCACCTAGACATCAAAACTGGTAATGTTCAACATGATCATAAATAATTGAGTATGATAGTAAAATCAGGATCTGACTGACTTACTACTTGAAATTTTGAAACATGTGTAAACATATAGGTATTGGGGGTTCATAACCCTCCAGCACTGAATAATACTTTAAATACAAAATCATCATTTAAATCACTATAAAAGGAATTCATGATGAGTAAACTCCTAAACATAGCACACTTGACTAAACTGATGAATTCCATGAATTTGAGTGTGGGGAATATTAAACTCATGAAAACAACATACTCATATAATTTAATTCATAACTTGATGATTTTACCTGGTTTTAACTAAATACGATAAGGTTGATTGAAATTTAAAGAATTTAATAACATAATTTTCATGGGAAACACATTTGCATGGCTTGAATTCAAAAATACTAAGAAAAACATGGATTGAATTCATAATGAACATGGATATTTTCATAAAAGAGGATAAAAGATTTATACTTGAACAAATAGGGATTTTGGGATTCAATGGGTGGAAAGAACCCATTGATGAATAACCCACATGCCATAATTGTTTGAGTTCTTAAAGAAAAATCTTGGAATTTGGACCTTGAATGCTTGAATCCTTGAGAAGAGGCTTGATTTTACGTTCTTGGTAAAAGGGATGGATTTTACATATGGTAACTAATGGAGAATGGGGAAAATAATGTCTCTTTGAGATTTAAGTCATCAGTTTGGGTGTTTCTGGTGAGGGCAAAGATCAAAATGCCCCTATATAAGTTGAATGAAAATATTGCAGAAAACACAACCTCCGTGTCACAGAGGTTATTGCAGAGGCTATCATCTGTGACATGGCGTGTATTGCGGAGTCTAACCTCTGTGACATGCTGTGTATCCCAAAGGTCTTTCCTCTATGACACACCCATATCATAAAGGCATTCTGCCTCCGTGGTCCAAAAACACCCTGAACCTATTCAAAAAAATTTGAAACTCTCCTGGATGGCCCTTTTAACTTCCCTAAACATGTGTCAATTCAAAAATCAATGTTTCAGACTTGGGAAGGCCAAAAATATAATGTTTACATTCTTGGGGTCTTAAAATGGCTAAGTGTTTTGTACTTAGTGTAAAATAAATTCCTTCGACCCCTTTAAACATGCGTTTAGGAGCTGGAAACGTGTCTAAAATCATACAAGGTATTACATAGCCTAATAAAAAAATGCTGCAATCTTGGCTGAATATACCATGATACCATCCTTGGTCACCATATGACCTAAGAAAGAGACAGATTCTAACCAAAAATTGCACTTGGAGAACTTAGCATCCAACTTCTCATCTCTTAACCTCTAGAGTGCAATCCACAAATGCTTCTCATGATTAGCCTTACTCTTGGATTAAACCAAGATATTATTTATAAATACAATGACCAAAAAGTTGAGATACAGTAAAAATATCTGGTTTATCAACTCCATGAATGCGACTGGGTCATTGGCCAACCTAAAGAACATGATCAAGAACTCATAATTATCGTATCGAGTTTGAAAAGCTCTCTTTGGAATATCTAAATCTCTAATCCTCTAATGGTGATACCTGAACCTCAAATCAATCTTTGAAAACATGAAAGCTCCCTAAAAATGATTGAACAAATCATCAATACAAGATAGAGCGTATTTATTCTTAATCGTCACCTTGTTCAAGTGTCGATAATCAATACACATGTGAATATACCCTTACTTTTTCTTCACAAATAATAAAAGTACACCCCAAGGAAATACATTAGGTCAGATATACTCCTTATCTAATAACTCCTATAACTGTAATTGATCCTTTAATTTTTCAACTTTCTAAGGCCCATCCTTTGGGAAAAAATATAGATGGGCTTGGTGCCTGACTTAACATTAATAGAAAAGTTAATATCATAATTCAGAGGCATACCAGGCAAATCCATGGAAAAAACATACATGAACTCACTGACAATATAAGACATATTCAAAAGAAGAAGGTGAAGCAACACTAGTATCATGAATATAGGCCAAATACAATAAACAACCCCTCTTAACCAAGCGATAAGCACACAAAAAGGATATAACTCTCTTAGGACTCGAATGAAGCACACCCTTCCAAGCTATCCTTGACTCACTCAATAGAGGTAAAGATATGGTCTTAGTATAACAGTATAGAATATCATGATAAGAAGCTAACCAATTAATACCCAAGATGGCATCAAAGTCTACCATGTCTAGGATGATCAGATCTACCTAAGTCTCACACCCAACAAAGGTTACAACATAGGTTCGACACACCCGATCCACCACTAAAGAGTCACCTATAGAGGTAGACACATGGATAGGCACAACACAAGTTTCACTAGAACAATCAAAATCCAAAGCAAAATATACAAACACATATGAAAAAGCTGATCCCAGATCAAACAACACAGATGTGAATCTAAAGAAAATAGGGATAATACTTTTGATAACAACTTTGAAAGACTATACCTCAGGTCTAGTGGATACCCATATCCACTACCTAACCAAGTAGACCTGCGACCACCACTATGGGTACCACTACCTCTGTCTCGCTTTTCCCTAGTAGTACCTCTACTTCTTTAAGGGTCACCTCTCACCATCAATGTAGAAATAGGTCTAAAAATATGTTGAGTATAATCCTTAACGAAATAGCCAAACTCCTCACACACATGGAAAACTCTATAGCTCAACTCAATAAGAGGAGGTACAATTAAGCTAGAACGACTACTCTAAAACGATAATTGACCACCCAAAGTTGCTAAGCTAGGAGACATATTGATTGAACCGTACAAGGATTCCTACATTTTCCATCCATGATTACTAAAGGAACCTCCAAAATTGATAACTCACAGAGTGTGAATACTAAACTCACCCTGATGGGCACCTCCTAGAGGCTTCCTGAGAAGCTCGAAGATTAAACTTAATCATCTTTGCATGATCTACTATACTCTGAAATAATGTCCTGGCACTACTATTTAGGTAGTATCTACTTGAAGTAAAAAATCCAATCCCTTCATGAATATCTGAATCTTCTTAAAATCAGTAGCAATACAGGAAATAGAATTTCTTAACATATTATGGAAATGTGGCTCATACTCTACAATAGTCATGGAGCCCTCTTCTAAGTAATGAAACACATCTATCATCTGATCCTTTAAACTATATGGAACAAACCTATTCAAAAAGGCCCCAGTAAACTGATCCTAATTCATTTCTAAGAAACTATAATACCCCAGATTTTTGTAGCTGAAGCATTTTTGAGTTTCTGAACTCACTTCCTAGCCTATGAATCTCTCTATGAGTCGTAAGGTGTCTATACGAGTCATAGGATCCTACTCATAGGATGACCAGTAAAGATCCCCTTTGTTTCTATCTTGGCTACGAGTGGTGCCTAAATAGTCGTATGGACTCTTTATGAGTTATAGTGTGCCTTCTATAATGCAACTGGTGTGATGTCCTAAGTTTTTTCTCAGGGTATGATTAGGTCCCTATGAGTTGCATTGGCTGTACACGACTCGTAGTGTATGACTTGTAAGGTAACTAGTAAAATATCCCTAAGCTACTTCCTTGACTATGACTCATGATAATGAGTTATAGTGAGTCCTTACGAGTCATACAGTGACCCTAGTCATTGGCGATAATTTTTTTAGCTTTTTAATTAAGGGCACTTTGGACATTTTCCCTCTTCCCCAATAGTGACCCATGACTTAAAACCCCTTTAGGGTATTATTATCACTCAGAAATAAATCAAAATAACTTCTCAATCTATCTCAAATCCTCAAGGGCAAGAACACTTAGGGTTTCCAAGAAGTTGGCCAATTAGGGCTCTCAAGGGCGATTTCTCTCCATAGTTTTGATACTTTAAGGCATGCTACTCTACCCCAAATTTTATTTTGTGAAAAGAATATGTTTTAAATTATTTAATTTTATAGATTTGAATGTAGGATTTGACATGGGTTAAAGGTTTTGGAATGGTTGATTCTTGAATTATTTTTCCATGATTTTCATGAGTTGTTCATTCTTTGAATTTATTGTTTTTGAATTAATGGTGTGCATGGGTGTGGGAATCGGAATGATAGTCAAGGTAATCCCTCAATTTGATGTTTTGAACTTGGAAATTGGTTTTGAACAATTTTATGCCCTCAACCCACTTATTTAAATGTCTTTGAATTGTGAAATTGTCACTAGATTTGGCTTACACACCTATGCTATTGCTGTAACACCTTGTACTTTTACATAGCTTAAATCATCCCAAAAATATCAAAAACTTGCTTTAAAGATGAATACATTTTTATACATTTGGAATTTTTAAGATTTTGACTTTTCATTGTGTGGGAAATTGAATAAGCTTTCCATCGATGTAAAAGTCGCTTATATCCGACACCAGGAGGAGAGTTATAGCTATTTTAGTAAGACAGTGTACCACCTGAGCCATCAGCACATCACGGGGCTAGCCAAAATGGCAATTGTCAAAAACTAGTGAGCCTCTATGATATTGGTGCTTCGCGTAAAGGCTCAATTTTAGAATTGTCCCTTTTTAGTGTACCAAATCGATACCACCGCGTCACGGTGAAATTCCAGGTTGAAACCAAGGTGGCATTGTGATTCTACCATATCGCGCCACCATGCAATTTCCCAGTTGTCATTTTCCACTAGCTTGGCGCGATAGTGGCGTGTCACGCCAGGGGTCCTGATTGGAAAAATTTCACAAAGACTTAAAGTTGCGCCCAAGGTTAAAACAGTCTTTCCCCATGATTTTAATTCAACCAGATATGGGATTTAATCCTTAAAAATGTTTAAACCCTTAATTATTCACTTTTTCCCAAAATCTAAAGATAATTCTCTCTCAAGAAAACAAACCCTAGCTCTCAAGAATCAAGGTCAATCCCAAGAATTTCTCCAAGAACTCCAAGAATTTGACAATCTAATGTTAGATGTTCATCCATGGATCCTTACCTTCCATGAAGCCCAAGAATCCCTTTACAAAATACAAGATTTATGATTTATGATTTTCATGTTTGAATTAGATTGAATTCATGTTCATGAAGTTGTTTGAGTTTTAATCTATGATTTATATTAAAAGTTCCAAGAATTAATTCTAGTAAGTGTTGGATTACATGATATTCATGATAAACCCTTCAATTTGCAAGTTGATTATTGTAACCATGTTAACCCTAAGTGTTTATGATTTAATGAACCAAGATGCTTCTTATGTTTGATAAATTATCTATGAGAATGAAATATGCCATTATAGTATACTAACATGTATTCCTCATCCATGTACAAGTTAATACATTACAAGTGTTTGATGAAATATCTCTATGAATGAATTATGAATAAGTGAACATTGTTATGTTATTCAAGATGATGCTTTTCTTTACTTTTCATGATATCAAGTCTTGGGGTTATTTAATGCCTAACAATTTTGCTATTTACCTAGAGTTGTATCTGTCATGTTATGATCAACAGTACTCTCAGTCAGTTATAGAACTCAGTAGAACTCTGTCAGTTACAGAACTTAGGAAAATTTAGTAAACTCTGTATCAGTCCAGTCCAGTCCAATCCAGTATAATCATATCAATGTCTTTCAGTTGGGAGTGTGATTCAACACGAAGCGAGCCTAAGGATGGGGTCTCACCCGTTAGCTAGGATTGAGTTCCTAAAAGCAATCCCTAAGTTCCAAAACTACTTAGCTAGCATAGGTTAAGAGATGTCACCAGTTAGATAGGACCGGCATACTTAGGGATCACCCGCTAGCTTAGGACGAATCTCAGGGGTTACCTGTTAGTCAGGACTGACTCTACAGTAGTTGTCTTTACCCATGGCATGGTACTAGAAACCTTCTAATTGGTGTTACAGATTGGACCCCAACTTAGTCACCTTATCATATTTAGGGTATGTTGGTTAAATGATTACCTCCCACAATTTTAGTTTCAGTCTTTAGTCTAGAACTCAGTTCAGTCTATAGGTTTAGAACTATCAAACACAATTAATTAGTATCAATAAATTTGTTATCAGTAACTTTAGATATTAGTTATACAGTTATCAGAACTCAGTACTTAGCTTAAAAAAAGCTCAGTTATAGTATAAACGTACTCTTATTTTCAGTTACTCTATATCATTTAGTTAGTTATTATTCATGCATATGAACCTTTGCATTTAGCCTTACCTCATTTAGCATACCAGTATATTCCCACGTACTGATCGCATACCTATTTATTATGCTATGATATTTCATATCATAGTTTTGGACGCTTAGGTTCCTGACCGCATTTAGCCAGATTCAATTAGTAGTAGCAGATCCAGTAGTGAGTCCTCATCTATTGAGGATGTGCTTTTATTTTAGTATTTCAGTAAATTTAGTAGTTTATTGGATGGAGTTAGTTGGGGGATTGTCCCGTCAAATCCACTTTCAGACAGATTCAGTTAGAGGTTTTTCAGACTAGATTTTTAGACAGTATTCAGTTTTACAGATGTTATATTTTATCAGTATTTTAGATATTTTAAACCTTATGGTATTTCAGCACATTTTCCACATTAATTACAACATTATTATTCAGTGCTCATAGCATATATCATTCATGGATTAGCTTATGGTCCTTTGGGGTCGTAAGCACCGTTTGATGACTAGGGGGTAGTCCTGGGTTGGTACAAACTTAGTATCAGAGCGTAAGGTTCAACAGTGTCCTAGAAAGTCTAAAATCCACATCAAGTAGAGTCTTATGCATGGGTGGTGCCACATTTATGGAAAGAAGGCTATGAGATATTTTAGGAAAATTTTCCCTTATTTTACGTCTCACATTGTGCTTTATAAAGGTCCTTTAAGAAAGTTATACAGATTCTCATCTTGCTCTATTCTTGCCATCTCTGCCTTATTTTCAAGGTAACTGAAACAATAAAGATTAATCAATCCTTACAGATAGAGATTTGTCAGGCAGTTCCTTACATACAGTTATGGGATTTTATGCAGGCTTAAAATTATCCCATCAGTGCCTTTATAAGTAAGAAAGATTTCATTCATGATTTATGAAAAATTATGCATGTAGCCAAACTCATGTGTTCTTTTAGATCCCTTCTCAAAATCCTATAATAGCATATAACCTAGAGTTAAAAGGAAGGACCCAAAGGTTTAGCAGCAGTAAAATAGGGATGGTATTATCTGAATTTAAGAAGATTAGATTTTATGGGGCTAGTTGTATGAAAGGTGAATTAGTAGGCTTGAAGCAGTGTATGCAAAAAAAAAACTTAAGTTTGTTGATTGAATATATGTTGTGGATGTGATATTTGTAGGATATGATGAAATTAGTATGGTTATTAAAGATTTACGGATATCCATGTTATGTTTTAGAATCTAAGTTTGAATCTTTGAATATTGAGCTAGTAGAAAGAAGAGTGAGAATTCTAAGATTTGTCGGTGTTGATATTTCTATATGATGATTGTTGGGGCTATAGAAATCTAAGAATTATGTATCAAAAGAAAGTACTAGCAGTGGACCTGATGTTATCAAGAGTAGTCCTTCAGGATGAGTTCAGTGCTTATGAGTATTATTGTATCTCAGACTTTAGAGGAAAGTGGTTTTAGTTTGATTTAGAGTTTATTAAGTGATCCGCAGATTTAGAATAATGGCTTTAAAGTCAGGCTTTTAGATTTTAGTAGTAATGTCATTAATGTCAGTACTCATGCTTTACATGTTAGCTCTATGGTCATATATCATATTCGTGCACATTATCAAAAACCATTCATGCTTATAGTTCCTAGTATAAGGTGTTTTAGTTCACTAAGTATTTAGTTCCAGTATAGTCTCAGTTATCATCTTATTTACAGTCTTAGTAACAGTCTTAGCCTAGTAATCAGATCAGTTCCTCATCTTACAGACTATTTTAGAATCATGTTATACGCTTGGTCTTGCATTCTTAAATAATACTGTTCTTATAAATTCATGATCAGTTATCTCATATTACTCAGTCATTCCCTTTCTCATATTCATAATACTCTATAATTTCAGTCCAGTTATTCAGACTAAGTACAGTTTAGTCTTACATGCCCAGTATTCAGCTATCAGCCATTTAAGTTAATTAGATAAGTTAGTATGTTTAAGCATTCGTGCTCAGCGCCCATATAAATATTTTTAGTAGTTGCGAGTGAAGTGTCAGACTAAGGTATAGTGTATTATTGAGAAAGTATTTGAGGAATATGTCTAAGTTTTGAAATTTATAGTTTCAGTGCATAAGGCTTAGTCACTCTATTTTAAGATGGTGTTTCGTAGGCCTCGCCTCATGTTACAGAATTTTAGCCAAGTTATGGGTTCGGCCAGTTTATGTATAATGCCTCACATTCAGGTTCCATATATTCAGTCATGATTCAATATGTAGGTGCCCTGTGCATTATCTCATGCTTTTCCTCAGTATCTTAGTCAAGTCAATATTCTTCGAGGGACATAGTGTCCCAAGAGGGATATGCACTATAACCCCTGAGCTATAATGTTCTAAACCTTCCATTTTATCTTAACGTAATGAATCCAGTTAGAGTGATGGGTCCTCATAGTTGACCCTCTAGTTCCAATCTCAGCCATAAGCTATGTACTCAAGGGCTCAGTTCAGTTCATGATATTTAGTTTGTGTATCAAGTTTCAGACTCATTCATGTTCTCATGTTCTTGTTCATACATGTTCAGTAAATGATCTTAGGCTTATCAGTGTTCTCAGCTTAAGGTAATAGTCTTCCTTAGATCAACTCAGTTCCATGTTCGATTACAGCTATAATCTTAGTATTAGTTATCGTTGCATATTTAGTCATGCATTCATTAATCAGATCAGTCATGTATTCCATGCATGAAATTAGTATGTCCAGCATATAAGCTCAGTTTATCAGCAATCCTCAGCTTAATCAGTCTCATTCGAGGATGAATGTGCCCAAGGGGGAGATATTGTAACACCCCGTACTTTTACCTGGCTTAAATTCATTCCAAAAATATTGAAGACTTGTTTTAAAGATGAATACACTTTTATACATGTGGAATTTTCAATATTCTAACTTTTCATTATGTGGGAAATTTAATAAGCTTTCCATTGATATAAAATTCACCCAAATCCGACACCCAAGTGGAGAGTTGTGGCCATTTTAGTAAGATAGTATACCACCTGAGCCATCAACATGTCGCGGGGCCAGCCAAAATGACAATTTTCAAAAATCAGTGAGCCTCCGTGATATTGCCTCTTCGTACCAAGGTTCAATTTCAGAATTTTCCTTTTCTAGTGTTCCAACGCGATACCACTGCGTCGCGGTGAATTTCCAAGTCGCAACCAAGGTGGCAATGCGATTCTACCACGTCGTACCACCATACAATTTCCCAGTTGTCATTTTGCAGTGGCTAGGAGTGATATTGGTATGTCACGCCAAGGGTCTAGATCGGAAAAATTTCACAAAAACTTAAAGTTGCGCCCAGGGTTAAAACAGCCTTTCCTCATGATTTTAATTCAACCAGATATGGGATTTAATCCCTAAAAATGTTTAAACCCTTCATTAGTCACTTTTCCCCAAAATAAAAGGATAATTCTCTCTCAAGAAAACAAATCCTATCTCTCAAGAATCAAGGTCAATCCTAAGAATTTCTCCAAGAACTCCAAGAATTTGACAATCTAAGGTATGTTAGAAGTTCATCCATGGATCCTTACCTTCCATGAAGCCCAAGAATCCCTTTTCAAAATACAAGATTTCAAATTTATGATTTTCATGTTTGATTTAGATTGAATTCATGTTCATGATGTTGTTTGAGTTTTAATCCATGATTTAGATTACAAGTTCCAAGAATTGATTCTAGTATATTTTGAATTATATGATATTCATGATAAACCCTTCAATTTGCAAGTTGATTATTGTAACCATGTTAACCCTAAGGGTTTATGGTTTAATGAACCAAGTATGCTTCTTACGTGTTTGATAAATTGTCTATGAGAATGAAATAATGCCATTATAGCATGCTAACATGTATTTACCATCCATGTACAAGTTAATACATTACAAGTGTTTGATGAAATGTCTCTATGAATGAATTATGACCAAGTGAACATTGTTATGTTATTCAAGATGATGCTTTACTTTACTTTTCATGCCATCGAGTCTTGGGGATATTTAATACTTGATAATTTAGCTGTTTACCTAGATCCAGTGTCAGTGACAGAATAGTATCAGTCATGTCACGATCAGCAGTACTCTCAGTCAGTTACCGTACTCAGTAGAACTCAGTCAGTTATAGAACTTAGGTAAACTCTGTATTAGTCTAGTCCAGTTCAGTATGATCAGATCAATGTCTTTCAGTTGGGAGTAGGATTCAGTACCCAGTGATCCTTGGGAGGGGGTCTTACCTGTTAGCTAGGACTGGGTCCCTAAAAGTAATCCCTAAGTTCTAGAACTACGTAGCTAGCGTAGGTTAAGAGATGTCACCCATTAGATAGGACTAACATACTCAACGATCACCCGCTAGCTTAGGACCAATCTTAGGGGTCACCCGTTAGTCAGGACTGACTCCACAACAGTTTTCTTTACCCATGTCATGGTACTGACACCCTTCCAATTGGGGTTATAGATTGGACCCCAACTTAGTCACCTTATCTTATTTGGGGCCTGTCGGTTAGATGATTACCTCCCATAGTTTTAGTTACAATCTTCAGTCTAGAACTCAGTTCAGTTCTACAGGTTCAGGACTATCAAACACAGTCAATTAGTATAAGTAAATCAGTTATCAGTAACTTCAGATATCAGTTATACAGTTATTAGAACTCTGTACTTAGCTTCAGAAAAGCTCAGTTATAGTATATATGTACTCTTATATTCAGTTACTCTATATCATTTAGTCACTTACTGTTCATGCATATGAACCTTTGCATTTAGCCTTACCTTATTTAGCATACCAGTACATTCCCACATACTGATCACATACCTATTTTTTGCGATATGATATTTCATATCATAGGTTCGGATGATCAGGTTCCTGACCGCATTTAGACTGATTCAGCTAGCAGTAGCAGATCCAGTAATGAGTCCTCATCTATCAAGGATGTGCTATTATTTTAGTATTTCAGTAGATATAAAAGTTTAGTAGATGGAGTTAGTTGGGGGATTGTCCCATCAACTCCACTTTCAGACAGATTCAGTTAGAGACTTTTAAGACTAGATTTTTATATAGTATTCAGTTTTACAGATGTTATATTTTATTAGTATTTTCGATGTTTTGAACCTTATGGCATTTCAGCCTATTTTCCGCATTAATTACATTATTATTATTCAGTGATTCATGGGTTAGCTTGTGGTCCTTCGGGGTCATAAGTACTATATGACGACTAGGGGGTAGTTCAGGGTCGTTACAATTGCATTGCATAAATGATTACACAATGAACATGGATTTTTAAGGCCTTGTTGGCTATGTTTTTTTCACAACCCAGTTTCTCAGGTCATGATGGCGCCTACCATAACCCACCAGTAGGCAAGCCAACCCGTAGCTCGTAACGGCTAGTAACAGACTACTCAATCAATATAAAAAAACAATACGGAATATATAAAGTAAAGATCAATACATAAGAACATCCCAAAACCTGGTGGTATCAGTACAAGAGCTGTAAATATATTTAGACTACAAAAGTGAAATGTTAAGGAAAAATCCTCTAATTCAACTTATTTCCGAATACAACATGGAGACTAGTCTAATACATAAGAGAGAGATAAGCAATACTCCAAACTTCATGAGATCACCCTAAGTCTCCAAACAACGGCTGCTCTACATGTTGCACATAATAGTGACAATAACCCATATTATGATCTGCAGGCTACAGAAGTGTAGTATGAGTACCAAACGAATGGTACTCAGTAGGAAACTGCCAACTGAGCTCTAAAGATAAAGTAGATATATACAATATATAAATAGAATGGAAACTACACCTAAGAGTCCAGAAATCATATAACAAGTCAAAGAGATAATAGGAAACAACTATCCTATTTATGTCCAAATGTCTAACATAATAAGTCAAAGGAAGTATCAGGGTGAAAAATCCTATTCTAGCTACATTCAACATACGTCCATCATATACCATATATCCCAAGGTTAATATACGAATAAGGAGTGGAATAAAGATATATAGTAATATTCAAGGTTAAGAAACGAGTATACAATATGAACAAGCAAAGGAAGGTATATATGGTAATGCCATAGCTGCATATAACTATATATATATACATATATATATATATATATATGCATATTCAAATAAACTTGAGGTCATCCCATAGCATAACCTAGATCATCATATACTTATTCTAAGACCTCATTATAATATAATTAGGATCTAAGGTTGTCATGCTCAGGGTTTATATTCCACATGATTAGACATAATAATCGTGCATCACAATGCATCATAAGATAAAAGAGGCCGAAACACCTCAAATCTTGATACCATATCAACGATCAATATATCATAAACTATGCATAATAATGATCATAACAATGATAATAACAATATCAATAACAACGTGAATAATCAGCTACTCCAGACAACCTTATACCAAATCGAGCCTATGCGTACCCCTATCGCCCCAGACTCGAAAGGTTCAATCAACACATAATAACACAAGGCATATTCTTTACCTATATTTATGAAATCGTCCCTCACCGACAGATATACATAGGTTCATACTGGTGATAGGCGATGCACATACAGAAATAAATGCAAGGTACAAAATCAATATCATAACTCATTATAAAGGTCATCATTATGACCATCATCATAGTAATCAACCTCCATCCTTGTAGGTATCATTATATCATCCCAGTATCTTCTGTCCTTGTCGGGTATCAACATCATCACAATAGCATTCTCTGGCTTTGTCGGGTATTAATATAATCATAATAGTACCCTTCGCCCTTGCCGAGTATCAATAGCATCACCATAGTATCCTTCGACCTTGTTGGGTATTGATGTCATCACAATAGTATCCTCCGGCCTTACCAGGTATCAATATCATCACCATAGTATCGTACGGCCTTTCCAGGTATCAATATCATCACCATAGTATTCTCTAGCCTTGTCGAGTATCAATATCATAACCATAGTATCCTTTGGCCTTTTCGGATATCGGTATCATCACAAAAGTATCCTCCGTCCTTACCAAGTATTGATATTCTCACCATAGTATCCTCTAGAAAATACTTCCCAAATACTTGTTATTATCTAACCAATGCTATTTATAATAAAACCACTAGTTCGTTAGTCATCACATAACCTCTAGTTATTAGTCTAAACATTAATCTTACTCAAAGGATCACAACTAACTATTATTTATTAGAAAGCCGACATCTTAACATCTAGCCAAGGTTCATTAGTAGACTATAATTGCCATTTACCCACTATTCCATATTATCACCTAATCATCATATCCATTAACCATGATTTGACAACACATGACCACTTATCATCTAACCATCTTTTATTAACCAACACCATTCATTAACTAACCACCGTTTACCAACTAATCCTCATTTAACTATTCATTAATAAACCATTTATCAACTATTCATTGTTATTAACTAGCCACCTCTTATTACCAGTATCACTTATTATATAGACTCATTGATACATAACTCCTCATTGTAACGACTAATCGACATGATAAACTTAGGCATTAATATTACTACTCCTTACCTATGCTAAACCTGATATCATCATTATCCATATATCAACTATCTCTAACTACTATATTTCAACTAAGTAAGATTCATTAATAAATACATCTGATTCCCAGTCACTAAGTGCTATAGTCTCCCAATAGACAACTAACTACCACATAGATTAACCCTTAATTAAGAAGAACAATTATAAGATTATATTTCATTAAGAATCGCATAAGTTACCATTATAATAATCATGAATGTACCGAATCTATACATGACATCACCATTATCCAATCAAATAAGTTATATCCAATATACCACATCTTCCTCCATCCTATATCAGAGAGATGTATATATAAAACATGTATATGAATTCATAACTAAAATTGTATCCTTTACAATGTTAAATATTTCTCAGATATCTAATCATAATCATAACATGACCCTTGGCCTAATAATATATCCTGAATAATCACAGCATCTTAATCATAGCCTTAGGCCCATATACATATCCAAAATGCATATCAATAATCATATTTATAAGCAGCAGCATATCTCTAGTCATCTCACATATAAGAGGCATCTCTCATATAAGAGACAAATATCAAGTCTAAGAGGAAGTAGCACTCTATAGGCCACATAACATATCTAATGGGGATATCATATCCAAATGCCTAATATCACTTCTACAAGGAGGATCGTAACCCTATCTCAAAGCCCACAATCTAGGGAACGTCAATACAAGCTACCAAGTTATAAAGTAACCTTATACTAAGGTTTACTAGCTATATCTATGTCTAACATCCATAGCTAAGTCCACAAGGCTAACATAAGTCTAGGCCTAAGTGAGTTAGACGATCCCACTTCTAAAACTCAATTTCCATAATTAGACAATCTATGCCCCAAACTAGGATAAGGTATCTAGATCTACTTATAGATGTCACATAAGATGCATTCAAGCTTAAGATAGGAGCTTCAACTAGAAATAAGGGTACTCAAGTCTACTCTACCCAAGTTATGGTTTCAAGACTACCATACCATCCCAATAAGGTCAAATATACAAATCATGCTTCAAATGGTAAAACCACATCCCAAACATAGGTTTACATCATAAACATGCTACAACTAATCTAAACTAGAGAGGTAAATTAATAGGATTCAAAAGGGTTATAAATATGCCATTTTATGGGTCCCAAGCCCACATCTAAGCTCCAAACATCAACAATCAAGGCCACATCATCCTACTCATAATCAAGCCTAACATCCATATTTATATGCAACATATATCATACATCATCTATGGACAAAAGTAGACAGAAGCCTATTTTAAGGCCAAATCGTAAAACCTCATTTCATGCACCACATGATCGTCTTTACTTTACAATCCTCAAAATGCCATCACACTATCAAAATCATAATCTACTCATCAATACAAGTCTAATGACACCCATATTGCACTATTGTGCCTCGGGTCCAAAAATAACACCAAAATCCCACATGGGTCTCACATATAAAAAATGAGTTTTTTCGAGACCAACTCAATGTTCAAACATGAACAAGAAGTTACAACCCTTAAGAAATGGGTGAAACTTGAGCATACTTTTGGCTAAAATAAAGCCTTAAGCCAAATTGGGGTTTTTGATCCAAACTAGGAAATTAAAACATGAATTCAAAGGACTCTTACCTTAAATTTTAAGATAATCACAATAAAAGATGATAATTAAGCCCCTAAGTCACCCACCATGATCAATTTGTGATTAGCACACTATATTAGGGTTTTAAGCTCTTAAGAGAGAAAGCAAATGGCCAATTTTTGGCCAAAATGGATATTTAAAGAACCAGCCCAGGCCCTCAGTCCTTGCAATTATGCACACAAAGGTTGTATTTATGGTAGTCAAAATCATGCTAAGGCCTCCATGATCATGGTCTTGGCTGTACAAGATAACAACTGAAACTTGGAATTTGATTCCATGTTTTAGTTAATGCCTCAGGATGCATGCAGAATCTAATTTTTGAAAACAAAATATGCAACACTGCTAAATTCAATATTTTATATGTGTTGATGAGCTTAAATTTTTAATCTGAGGTCATTTTAACCAAATGTGGGTCTCATACCTAAACATTTGAATCTTCAACTTTCTGACCGATAGGTCAAAATAAGCTCAGGTGCATTAGGGTGTAATACTACATACTTTTTCCTAGCTTGAAATCGTCTCAAGAATGTTTGAAATTTACTTTGAAAAATGAATCCACTTTTGTACATGTGGTCTTTTTAAGATTTTCACTTTTTTTTCTTATGAAAAATTGAATTATCTTTCCAACGATACTAATTTCATCAAAATCCAACATCGGAGGAGAAAGTTATGGCCAAAATACAAAAGACAATAAAACTGCCCAGGTGCGACAGTGAGGCTGACGGACCATCGGACTAGCAACAAATCGTTGCTCAGGCCACCACAAAGGAAATAGTGAGGCCACCTTCAAGATAAGGTGTAACGGGCAGGTTGACAGACCGTCAAACTTTTGATGGACCATCGCCCAGGCCATCACTACTTAGGCAGTAAGCCCTTTTCTTGGTCCACGTACAATGATCGAAATGACAGATCGTCGCACGGCCCATTGCAGGTCCTGATTCAAAAAATTAAAGCCATTTTAAAAGGATTTTTTTTGTCTTTTACCACCCGTTTATATACCCAATAATATCCAACCAAAACTCAGAAATTCATTATTCTTTCACAACAACAAAACTAGGGCTTTCTCCCTAACATTAATCTCCAAGAACAAAATCTAAATCTTCTTCAAGAACTAAGAGATTCAAATTCTTCAAGTTCAAGAAATTCAAGAAACTCAACCCAGGTATGCATAGTGTTTATTCATGGACACCTTTCGTCCATGATGCCCAAGAATCTCTTTTCAAAGTTTAAGTTTATGGATTTCCTTTATAAAATTTCATGATTGGGCTACTCTTGTTCATGTTGATAATGAGTAATTGAATTCTATTCCATGTTGGGGGATAAATTTTATGTGGATTTGATTAGTATAGATGTAGATTCATGTAAACCTATGATTAAACCCTTGAATGATGAAATTAGAATTGAATCATGATGTTTAATTATTGTATAATGTTGTTTACCCATACTATGCCTACCATGTGTTTGTTTAAATGCCTAGATGAGGAAAATGCCCAACTAGCAAGATATCATCAATTTCCCATGTATGTACAAGTTTATGCAGATCACATGTTTGATGAAATGCTTCAATAAATGTACTATGAATTATGATGTTATTGATGTGTTCAAGTAGGTCATGCTTTGTTAGTTTCCTTCTAACGAGTCCTGGGGGTACTTATACCCAAAATATTAGCTGTGTGCTTAGAGCCATGTCATGTTTCTATAATTCTCTCAGTCAAGATATGATCCTTAGACTTCAGACAGTGTTATGACTCAGAAAATCTCTACGATCTCATGAACTCAATCGATTGTCAGATTTTAGTAGTATTCCATCAGTCAACGAAAGTCAGCAACTCAGTCCATGTTATGTTTAATAAATCATATTCAGTGCCTATTCAGATGGGTGTAGAAATTAGCACCGAGTGAACCCAAGGGTGGGAACTCACCTGTTATATGAGGGTGTGATTCTTAGAAGCAATCCTTGCATTCCAAAACTATGCATCCACCATAGGTTGAGACATCATAGCCAGCTATATGAGGGTAGATGAGGTGGCTTAACCTGCTATATGAGGGTTCCCATCATTCTCATTAGAGTTACCTGTTATATTAGGGTCACTCATATGTTATCCTTACCAGTGATGCAGTATTGACACCCTTCCAATCAGGGCACAGATTATACCCCAATTCAGCTATAATGCATTATTTCGGGCACGTCAATTAGATTACCTCCCACAGTCTCAGTATCAGTCTTAGTAAAAGAACTCAAATAATTCTTCAGAATTTAAGACTGTCAGATACAGTCAACTCAGATACAATATGAAACTCAGCTAGTTCCATTAGATTGAAGACTGTCAGATAAAGTCACTCATTTTATCAATTACTAGAATTCAGTCTTTAGTCATATTAGTCATCAGCATACTCATGTTATCATCATTTTAGATATTGTTACAGAGTATGCATGCATGTATTCTCACGTTTATATTAGTCAGTTAGCCAGTATTGTTTATACATATGAACCCCATGCATTCAACCTACCTCACATGTATACCAATACATTCAAAGTACTGACGTATTTAAGCTATGATGTCTTATACCATAGGTTCAGAGACACGAGCTCCAAAGCATTAGTAGATTCCAGATATCATCTTTTAGAGTTAGTAGTGAGTCCTCATCCGTCGAGGACATGATTATTTCTCTATTATCTCATTAATTAGTTTATTAGTTAGAGTTAGTTGGGGACATGTCCCATCAACTCCTTACTTAGACAGTTCAGTCAATTAGAGGCTTTCTAGACTAATATGTTCAGACAATTATTTCAGTTGTTTTGGGTATTTCATACCCTATTTAGATGTAATTTTCCCTATTTAGATGTAATGTTTTACTTCAGTTACATGAACCTTATGGACTTTTAGTTTATATTTCTGCATTATTTAGTATATTATACAGTATATAGGTACAAATATCAGTCATGGGTTAGCTTGTGGTCCTTCGGGGTCATGAACACATATAGCATTCTGGGTACCAGATCTGGGGCATTACAAACTTGGTATCAAAGCCTAAGGTTCAATAGAGTCCTAGGAAGTCTGAAAGTCATATCTAGTAGAGTTTTGTACATGAGTGTGTTGCGCACCACATATTTGTACAGGAGGCTATTAGATGTTTTAGGAATAGTTTCCCCTCTTTCAGTATTCATGTCGTACCAATGAGCATAATCTCAAGTCAATCTTTCAGTCTAATCCATTTCTCCCTTTCTAATACAGAATATACCTCCTAAAAGAAGAAATAGGAATCAGCTAGCCCCTCAGCCTAAAGAACCTTTGGGCAAATATGTTTCTCATGTAGAGTTTCAAGCCGCATTCACTACTCTTGCTCAGTCAGTTAATGCTCAGAATAAATGACCAACTATCATTTCGGCCAATTCAGCTGCAGTCAGGATTTGGTACTTCACCCAAATGAATCCTCCATCTTTTCTTGGGTCTAAGATAGACGAGGACCCTCAGGAATTCCTAGATTAGGTGTAGAAGGTTACAAACATAATAGGGGTTACGTCTAGTGAGAGTACTGAGCTAGCTATATATAAATTGAAAGATGTGGCTCATACTTGGTTCAAGCAGTGGAAGTCAGAGAGGGCAGATGATATAGGGTTAGTTGAGTGGGAGGAGTTCTTTTCAATGTTCCTTGATAGATTCTTTCCTCTAGAGCTTAGAGAAGCTAAGGTGCTAGAATTCATCAACCTCAGGCAGGGAAATATGAATGTGAAAGAGTATTCTCTTAAGTTTACTCAATTAGCTAGATATGCCCCTCATGTGGTTACAGATAACAGGGCAAGGATAAGTAACTTTGTTTCAGGGGTAAACGATAGTGTGGTTAATGAGTGCAGATCCGCCATGCTGAATAGTGACATGACTTTAGCTAGGCTCATGACTTTTGGTCAATAGATAGAGGAGAAAAAGATTAAGATGACGGATAATCAGAATAAGAGAGTAAAGACAGGTAGTTTCAACTTTGCTCAGCCTAAGTTAGAAAAAAGAAACCGTTCTTAGTTTGTTCCTAAGTCATCAGTTCCCACTCCTTCTTCAGCCAGTGCTCCAATTTCTGAGTTTAGATAGGGTAGTAAATATAGAGCAGCAGGCTCTAAGTCCTTGGGCAGTGTTAGCAATTCTCACACCTATCCTCTTTGCTAGACTTAAAGCAAGCACCATCAGGGTATTTGCAGAGCTGGCAGTAGTATTTACTTCATATATGGCAAGCTAGGCCACAGATTTAGAGACTCTTCTCAGCCAGGTCCTCAGGGTCAACAAAATTGCTCCTCATCTCAGTCCGATCACCCAAATTAGCAGGGTGCCACCTCCAGTTCTACTAGTGGGCAACACTCAAATCGTCTCTATGCTTTTTAATCCTGACAAGATCAGGAAAATTCTCCTAATGTAGTTACCGACACATTACAGATCTTTCATATGCATGTTTACACTTTGTAAGATCTAGGAGCTTCTTTATCTTTTGTCACTCCTTATATAGCAGTTGATTTCGGGGTTAGTCTCAAAATTCTAGCAAAGCCCTTTTTAGTATCTACCCTAGTGGGTAAAAGCATCATAGCCCCGTGAGTATATAGGAATTGCCCAATTATAATATTTCAGAAAGTCACCTCAGTAGACTTAGTCGAATTAGATATGACTAATTTTGATGTCATTCTCGACATGGATTGGCTTCATTCCTACTATGCCTCAGTCGACTGTAGAAAAAGAATAGTCCAGTTTCAGTTTCCAAATGAACTGTCCTTAAGTAGAAGGGTAGTATTTCCGCTTTTAGGGGTCAACTTGTTTCCTACCTTCGGGCATGGAAAATGATATCTAGAGAATATGTCTATCATCTTATTCATGTTAAGGATTCTAGTTTCGAGACTCCCAGTCTTGAATCAGTTCCATTTGTAAATAAATATTCAGATGTTTTTCCTAAAGATCTTCTAGGAATTCCTCTCGAAAGGAAAATAGACTTCAGTTTTGATTTTCTTTTGGATACCCAGCCTATCTCTATTCCGACATATAGAATGGAACCAGTAGAACTTAAAGAATTGAAAGAGAAGTTGAAGGATCTCTTAGAACTCAACCCAGGTATGCATAGTGTTCATTCATGGACTCCTTTCATCCATGAAGCCCAAGAATCTCTTTTCAAAGTTTAAGTTTATGGTTTTCCTTTATGAATTTCATGATTAGGCTACTCTTGTTCATGTTGATAATGAGTAATTGAATTCTATTCCATGTTGGGGGATAAATTTTATGTGGATTTGATTAGTATTGATGTAGATTCATGTAAACCTATGATTAAACCCTTGAATGATGAAATTAGAATTGAATCATGATGTTTAATTATTGTATAATGTTGTTTACACATACTATGCTTACCATGTGTTTGTTTAAATGCCTAGTTGAGGAAAATGCCCAACTAGCATGATATCATTAAATTCCCATGTATGTACAAATTTATGCAGATCACATGTTTGATGAAATGCTTCAATAAATATATTATGGATTATGATGTTAGTGATGTGTTCAAGTAGGTTATGCTTTGTCAGTTTCCATCTAACGAGTCCTGGGGGTACTTGTACCAAAAATATTAGCTGCATGCCTAAAGCCATATTATATTTCCACGAAGCTCTCAGTCAAGCTATGATCCTTAGACTTCAGACAATCTTATGACTCAGGAAATCTCCATGATCTCATGAACTCAGTCAGTTGTCAGATGTTAATAGTATTCATTAGTCAATGAAAATCAGTAACTCAGTCCATGTTTAGTTCAGTAAATCATGTTCAATGTGTTCAGTGTCTATTTAGATGGGAGTAGAAATTAGCACCGAGCGAACCCAAGGGTGGGAAATCACCTGTTATATGAGGGTGTGATTCTTAGAAGCAATCCTTGCATTCTAGAACTATGTAGCCAGCATAGGTTGAGATATCATAGCCTGCTATATGAGGGCAGATGAGGTGGCTTAACCTATTATATGAGGGTTCCCACTATTCTCATTAGAGTTAGCTGTTATATTAGGGTCACTCACATGTTGTCCTTACTAGTGGCAAAATATTGACACCTTTCCAATTAGGGCATATATTAGACCCTAATTCAGCTATAATGCATCATTTGGGGCATGTCGATTAGATGACTACCTCTCACAGTTTCAGTATCAGTCTTAGTAAAAGAACTCAAATAGTTCTTCAGAATTTAGGACTATTAGATACAGTCAACTCTGATACAGTATGGAACTCAGCTAGTTTCATTAGATTTAGGACTGTAAGATACGGTCACTCATGTGATCAGTTATTAGAATTCAGTCATTAGTTATGTTAGTCATCAACATACTTATGTTATCATGATTTCAGATATAGTTACTATGTATGCATGAATGTATTCTCACATTTATATTAGTCAGTTAGCTAGTATTGTTCATGCATATGAACCCCATGCATTCAGCCTACCTCACATGTATACCAGTACATTCAAAGTACTGATGCATTTGTACTTTGGTGTCTTATACCAGAGGTTCAGAGACATGAGCTCCAGAGTATCAGTAGATTCTCTATATCAGCAGTTAAAGTTAGCAGTGAGTCCTCATCCATCGAGGACATGATTATTTCTCTATTATTTCATTAATTAGTTTATTAGTTAGAGTTAGTTGGGGACATGTCCCATTAACTCCTTACTCAGACAGTTTATTTAGTTAGAGGTTTTCCAGACTATTATGTTCAGCCAATTATTTTAGTTGTTTTGGGTATTTCATACCCTATTTAGATGTTATGTTTTACTTTAATTACGTGAACCTTATGGCCTTTCAGTTCATATTTCTGTATTATTTGGTATATTATGCAGTATATAGGTATAGATATCAGTCATGGGTTAACTTGTGGTCCTTTGGGGTCATGAGCATCGTGTAGCATTCTAGGTATCAGATTTGTGGTGTTACATAGGACCTAAATCAAAGTTCTACCTAGCCTAAAATCAATATTTCATATCTACTAGCATAGTTGGAATTTATATATGAGATTGTTTCACTAAAGTTTTTTCCTGGTGTCCATTTGCAACCAGCGAAGACTTCTAAATTGGGAATTGGTTCTAAAAATCAAACAAACTGCCCAGTAACTGAACCATTGATCCTAGAAAGTCATAAATAACTTAGGACAACTATGAGAAATCTCAAATTATAAAGATAAGCCTAAATATGGAAAATGACCTAAAGGGTCATTACAGTTTTGATTGGATAAACTAAAGGAGGTCAAGACATCTCTCCAACTTGATTTAATGAACAAAGGGGGTCAAGACATTCCCCTAAGTTATTAGAATTGTAATGGAATAATTATGAGCTCTCAATCTAAATGGTGTGACGATACTTGTGGTGTGCCTTAATGTATAATTCCTCGATTAATGAATGGGGTTTGTGAAACTTATTTTAATTAGGATTAATGGGGGTTGTGTAGCTAAGCCATAATTGTGTAATGACCCTTCAAGTCATTTTCTATGTTCTTGCTTATTTTCACCATTATAACTTTTCTGTAGATGCCCTAAGTCATTTCATACTTGCTGGAATCAATAATTTGATTACCTGGCGGTTTATTTGTTTTTTAGAACTATATTCCCATTTGAAGTCCTCATTGATTCTAAATGGCCAAGGAGAAAAAGCTTTAGTAAAACAACATCAGATGCAAAATCTGACTTTACCAATGCATTTAAAAAGTTAAAATCTATATGGTTGCATATCTCATTTCCTCATATTGGACTCTGGATGCATCCTGAAGCTTTGGTCAAAACTTAGGATCAAATTCCAAGTTTCATCCATTATTTAATGCCAAGGTACCGTGATCACATGAGAAGTAGTGCAATCGCGATTGCTGTGATTATGGTCTAACAGAGGTGCTCGATCGCTGCTTCTGGGCCTTGGATGATCTATTTAAAAGCCGTCTTTTGGCTAAAATTTGGTTATTTCTTCATTGTTTTGAGTCTCTAAAACCCTAATGGAGAGAGTAGTATTTAAAGTGTGTATTAGGTGCTGATTGGGAGCTTGAAGATATTGTGTTTTCGCAATTTACATCAAATCTAAGGTAAGATTCCTTCAATTTTAGAGTTGTTGTCTTGATTTTTAAGACCTAAAACCCCAAATGGCTTGAGGATTATTTTAGCCCCAAATATGGTTGTTTTTCACAAATTTATTGAGAGTTATAACTCCTTAATGATATTTGAACAATGGGTTGGTCTCAGAAACTCATTTTTCGTATAAGGAACCCACTTGGGGGGTTTTTGGTGTCATTTTAGACATGAAGCACAATGAAGCTATATGGGTGTTGTTATTTTTGTAATAATGCATAGATTATATTGTTTATAACTTAGCTCATGGAAGAATCTTTGAGGAAAAGAAAAGCGAAGATGGTTGGTTTGTGAGCTATTTGGACTCAAGGTAGGTTAGGCTTACTTTCAGTTAGATTGAGATTTATTTTGGTATGTTTTTGATATCTTGATAAGATTGGGTGGGCTCTTAGATGTTGAATTGGTAGATGGAAACATTTGTAACTAGTTGAATCCCTTAGGTATTGAAACACGTTGAGTGGGATAGTTGACTCATAGTTTAGAACCTTAGTTAGTTGAACTTTTTGTCTTTTGAATAGCATGAAAATGCTCTAGTTGGATGGGAGTGACCTTTTTCACTCACCTTAAGAGTATTTTAATCTTGATATTCATAGTTGTGAATTGATATTAGGTGCTTTGGATGACTTAAGAGACTTACTAGAAAAAGAATTGTCCCATAGAACTAGTGTAGATTGGTAAGCTCTTAAGGTATAATTTAGATAACATAGCATAATTCCAGGTACAAGTTAAACTTGTAGAAGAGAATTTGGGGACTATTAGAAGTGAAACTTAACCCGCCTTAATATTGAAATATGTAACTTCTTTAGTGACCTAGATACGTGATGAACGCCTAAATTATGCTTTTGATATATGATGGCTAAATTTGGTAAATGGTTTATGCATGTTTTAGATGTTGGGATAATGTGTATACTTGATTGACTATCTTGTTTTCATAATATGGATAGCATTGGAAGTCTTGGGAATTGAACCAATGGTTATGTTATCACGTAACTTATTAGCTAGTTTACTATGTGAGCCTTGAGTTATGCTACAACTCCTATTATGATTCAAGCTAAAGGACTAAGCTAATATTTGTGTAAAAGAATCTCTTTGCACTAGTATTATGAACCATATGGGTAAAGAGCAATTTTAGAAGGCATACCCATGACTTATAATTGGCTTGTTATTAATCATGATTAAACTCGGAAAAGTGGTGGTTCCTTATGTCATTTATATATACATGCCCATTTATCTTCTCCTATAATGCCGTGATGAATAATGGTGAAGTGCCATGATATGTATTTCCTTACATCTCTTATACTCTATTGTTATGGGCTTGTACTTGTTATTGATTTGACTACATATGTATGTATTTACTATTGTCTTAGTGTTATTGATGATGAGATGATACTACGTGAATCTGGAAGATATATAGATATTCTAAAGATGCCCGGTGAATCTAGAGGATATATTGATGTTATGATGATGCCCGATGAATCTGGTGGATATATTGATGTTACGATGATGATCGATGATGAGTGGCGATTTTACCACTCATTTACACTCATCGTTCGTGGATATTACCATATTTTGAATGAATAAATGAGACATAATTGTGATTAAATGCACAAACATCCACAGTTTGCCATCATAGAGTTGAGGAGATAGAAAGATGTGGATTGGAGCTTAAAATAATCAAAAAGGTAGCAACAAAGTGCAACTAAAGACCTAGAGTGAAGGGCCACAGTTACTATGGTCGCGGTCTACTGACCGTTATCATGGCAGTCAAGCAAGGTCAAGCAACTGTGGTCGCATAAGTCTATCGCGGACGCGACCAAGATGGCGTGATTGCAGCTTAGCAGAAGAATTCAACCCATGAGAAAACCTGGAAATGCACGTGGTTGATCCCAATTTTGATTAAAAAAAAGACTCAAACCCTTGAATTATGGATCATATTCCCCCTTCCCCAAATTTTTTAGGTTTAGCTCTTGAGTTCATAGCCTCCATACTTGGAGAAGAAAATATTGTATAAATTTTGGGTGAAGAATACATTGGAGACCTTCTAAGTGAAGCAATAGCTTACTTCCATTGTTGATTTGTGGGAGTGCAAAGTTTGAAGTAACATTCACTTAAGCTTCAACAAGTCATTTCATGGAGATTATAGGTATATCTATGCTTATTTATCTTATGTGTAGCTAGATCTCCCTCTTAGGGTTATGTTTGAATAGGGTTTAAAGTGTGCATGAGTTATTATTGTTAGCCTCTATTTGGTAGTCCATTTTTATAGGTTTTATCTTTGCTATGCTAACTTGGTTGGGATTTGTGGGTGAAAGCCCTAAATACCCATATGGGTTTAATGAGTGAAAGCTTCAATCTAGAAAGCTCAAGACTTTCTTTGAAATAAGGATTTTGGGTGAACTTTAGGAATTCACATCATCCTCAAAATATGGATGTATTGACCAAAGCAATGATAGACAATTATGTGTGTAGTTTGCTAAATTTTAACTATCTTAGAAATAAGGGTGATTGTGAAGTTCACTATACCATGGGTATTACCCTAGAAATAGGGATGCCTAAATTGAGGTTTGGTTACCAAAAATTAAACACACCCGTTAGGTATTCAAATGAATCAATGGGTGAAAGTTTGATGTTTTGTTGAAAGACTAGCATCAAAATCTATAACTAAACCTACCTATATTTAATCTACTAAATTGATGTTGATTACTAACACCCACATGTCATTCCTTTAGTAACACATAATCCCAAGATCCGTGCATAATTGTTGGAGATCTAATTATTCATAGCCCCGAATTTATACTAGAAAAACCCAAAAAAGAGAAATTAGTGTAGATACCTATCTCCACCATTTTTATCCTTTTTATACCGTTGGTTTGAATTAGATAGTATCCATTATTTTTAATTAACTTGATTTCCACTCACATTGTTTCTTGAGGATTCGACCCCGACTCCAAAGTTGGGTAAATATTTGACAACGATCGTCTTGCACTTAAATTGATGTGTAAGTTGAGCGTTATCAAAAATGGCTTTGTTGTCGGGGAAAAATTTGGTGTATAGAGTTAGTTTGGAAGTTTAGCTTACTTGTTTGAATTCAATCTTGTATATATTTGTTTGTGATTTTCTTTTGTAGGTAGATTTTTATTTTATTTTACTTTTCTCTATAGCATCTTCCAACAATTATACTGTCAGTAGTTGGGAATCCTATCATGATGATCCATGTCCAATTTATGATGGACCACACTTCAAGAGAGATTGTAACTATGCTTCCCGAAAAGAGATAGACCCACCTTCTCAATCCTATAGGGAGTATAGGTGTTATTTATGTAGTAGTCGAGAAGGACATTGGGATGACTGTCCAAATACCCCTACCACCTATTATGCTAACCAGGTTGCTTGTTCTTCTTATGAGCTTAATAAGTCCTATGATGAGAAGTAGGAAGCGCAATACTCCAAGTCTAATAGCTTTTCACAAGGCTAATAGCTATTTTGTATAGGGTAGATGAAATGGGGGAGAGTGTACAAGTCATGCAACAAGAGGCATTAGGAGAAAGAAGAAAACCTTGAAACTATAACTACCTTGCCCATTTCCCAAGAGGCGGTTCATCAAGAAAAGAAACCAAGCTATGATGATGAGCTTGGTAGTAAAGACTCCTCTGTGACTTCCCAATCTACCGAATCAAATGAGGAAGAATAAGCCTAAATAAAAGGAATTGTGCTAGAGTCTCAAGAAGAATTAAGCCAAATCTCTTATGATGATTCTAGCTCATTCCGAGGTAAAGATGCTTTGGAGAAAGCAATTTCGAAATTAGGGGTTGGATCTTATTCAAACAACTTCTCAACATTGTGCTTAGTAGATGTGATGAGAATCTATCTACCTTGTAAAATAGTGGATTGTGAGGAGGAGGAGTACAATCCCCATATCTTGGAATTTGATATTCCAAAAAATCATATGGAACCCCATCCATCAATGGACAAGGAACTCAACTTACAATGTACAAGGAATGGCCTATTGATAGGCTCACTTATACACAAGGATCCCAACTGAAAATTCGATGCGAAGTTGGGTAAAAGATTCAAGTCTTCAAAATGGAGAGATCAAAATTTACTTCTTATTTCCTCACCACTTCTAACCTGTATCTTGGAAGATCTAGATCTTCTGTCTCTGTGCCGCTCATTGCATATTAAATGAAATTTAGAACTGATATTCAACTCTTCTAAGTAGAGGAATATAAGGAAAAGGTAGAGGCATCGTGCCATCACACCATGCAAAGTGGCACATATCCTTTTTATTTATGCATGATAAAGTAGATATTATTTCTTATAATTATTCATGCATAATCTATGAGATGTTAGAACTAGGAGGAATGTTGAATGATATTGAAGAGAGAAATATGTGAAATCGGCAAGTTTGGACTAAGCAGGAAATGCAAGAGACCTAATTGTTTGGTCTTAATTACCACGATCGTGGTCCATGCCACCGCGATCGCGGAGTTTGCTTGTCCGTGATCACGGTCAAATCAATTTAAGTGACCATTAGAATGCCATTTTCTCTCATACGTTTCTTTTAATTTCTGTCAAATTTTATCTTAGTGTTTAGTATCCAAGTATCAGTTCATTCTATTTGCATCATCATACTTGGTATATTGTCTCTATTCCCTTGTTCTTAATGTAATTACATGCTTAGAACTTATAGTTCAGGGAAAGTCCTAAAATATAATTTTCAATACTAAATGCATGCTTGTTTGCAATTATGGTTGTGGTTAGCTGTTGAAGTTAGTGTACACATTGATGGGGAAGTCTTAAGTACCTAGATTTAAGCCTTAAGCGGTTGAAAAGTACATGTGCACCATGTGTTTGACTCAATGCCCCTATGAATTTCTTGTTAAATTTTTCAAGTTTGGGGGTTATAATCATGAAGTATAGGCTTAAGTTCCTTAATCATAATGTTTAGGTGCCTAGTGGAACACATAAAATAGTGGTTTTGGTAAAAAGTGTAGAACAGACAACTATGGTCTCAAGTACAGCGATCGAGGTCATTGGGACCGTGATCACGATCGCGGCACTGCGGTCACGATTACTGACCCACGATCCTCATACCTGAGAGCAGTGTCTGCAGAAACCAAAAATTTTGCACAACTATTTCTTCCCCTAGAACCTTCTAACACACTACCATATAAGCCTATTTTATTAATGTAGCATGTTTTTAAGTGTGATAATAATAATAATGGTCTGGAATGTATTGTTTACAGGTACTAAGCCATCTCATAGATGGAAGAATTTGACAACAATAGATTCAAGACAATAAAATGTCAAAACCTCTACAATGCAGACTTGCATAGAACTAAATTGCTCCATGAAAGAGGTATCAGCTTAGATAAAATCGAGGAAAAGTTCTCAAGTTTTCATGCCAGACTTAATTAGACCAGGTGGATATGTTTTGACCCAGACCCCTGTGTTTCTAATAAGCACTAAGTACATGAATTCTACGCTAACCTAATTATAGCTTCTTCCACAAACCTAATAATGACTATTAGGAAAAGGCAAGTAAACTTTGAGACATAGAAAATCAATGGGGTATATGGGCTCTTGAATGCTGACATAGAGTAGTTTTATGCAAAAGCATGTGAGCCAGGAACCTGGATGGCAGTTATTTTATGTGCTACCAAAGAGGTTCCTTGGGCCACCACCAAGAGAGACATTATGATGAATGATTTAACAGTTTAGGCTAGGTTTGGGATGAATATCGTCTATAGCCAAGTATTGCCATAAATTTACATGACCATTGTCACAAATATTCAAGCTTGGATGATGGCCTGTCTTCTCTCTGGCATCGGCCTGAATGTGGGTGATATTATGTATTCAGAATAGAGGTACTTCAGAAATCATAGAGGTACATATCTTCTCCTTATCATAGAGTTATGCAGTAGGGCACAGGTGAAAGAGTATGCTATAGATACCTAGGTGCTCCTCGGCCCTCGTATCTTCCCACTTAAATTTAGAGATGAGGGTACCCCAGGTCAAAGCAAGAAGAGGAAGATGGACTCAAGCAAATCAATCCAAGAGGATACAGACTCTTTTGTAGACCCTCATCAACAACCGCCTTCAATGACATCTCTGGTCAGATACAGGTGGTAAGGGAACTATTTTCCAGACTACCTCAGAGAGCGATAAAGTTCTCTATCGCTCTCCACACATACGCAGCTTAGTCAAACTATGAGAAATACACGGAAGAGCAAAAGAAATAGGAGCCACTATTGCCCATTTGGAGAGAGTTTATTCAGCCTTAGCTGCATTACACAGAGACCTCAAGCATTTATATGAGAAGATGGTGAAGAGAGGGAAGAAGAGAGATAAATTTTTCAAGAAGCTGTGGAAGGGGGTGAAGGAAATCTTTAAGATACTCAAGCCCAACCATTGACTACCTTCACCTAAGATAGACAGTGAGGATGAGACCCCTGCTGATTGGCCTAGTAATGATGCTGAGGGTAATAGTGTAGAGTCAGTGGGATAGGATAGCTCTTGATGCATATTCAAGGAGACCCATTTTATTCTTACTTGCTTGCACATGCAGTAAGGACACTATATTCTTTTAGTTGGGGGAGCCCCCGGATGTATATTGTTCTGGTGTTGTGTGTCAAATATTTCTATTGATGTTGTTTTTGGATGACACTCCGGATAGTGTTTTTATTTTGTTATGAGATGCTACATTGTTGGGCTCTCTGATGGTGCCCATGTTTTATAGATTATCATGTTTTTATTCTAGTTTTAGTTTTTTTTCTTTTTTACTTTAACTTTATTATTAATTTTGGTGATGCATGACTAGATTTTCACTATGATAGATTGAGTGACGACATTCTTAAGGGTAAATCATCATGTTTTGGATTTTGAGACATAGGTGCAGGGAAATTTTTAGTACCCGTAGCATAAATGTCATGAATGCAAGAAAAGTCTGAGTATCTGTGGCATTGTAAATTTGGGATCATGTTATACACCATTGGCGAAGTCTGAGTAGTTATATAGGTGTTTTGCCTATTTTGAGCCAAAATGTGAGACTAAGGCTTTGGTTGGAACCATAGTTTAGCAATTTGTGTGTGGTGCTAATGCAAACCAAGAAATCCCCTCCGTTTAATTTTTTTTTTGAAAAATCAAGGGCATGGATGTGAGCAATCTTGTAAAAAAATCTTTTCTCTTTTTGTGGCTTCGTAAATTTGTAACTTGTGAATAGAAATAGATACTCCAATTTTGTCTCTAGCGGGAGGGACATTTGAGCTCCCTTGGCTAATTTTTTCATACCATGAGTGGTAAGCTATTTAAATTTATCTCTTGTATACTTGTGTTATCTAGAACTTGCCCCGTTGGTTTTTTAAAGATAATGTCGATTGTATTTGGTTGGAGAAATGATCTTAGGCCATCTTTTGGCATTGGAAACCCACTTTGTCCTAAAGAGCCTACTTGTGCTCAAATATAATCCCTAGTTACCTATTTTGGGCCTTTGGACTTTTCTTTGGCAAACACATTAAAAGTCGTGACCTTTTTATTTTTCTTCTTTTGAACCCTAACCTCCTTGAACTTAAGAATACAAATTGAGGCAAAAATCCTAAGTTGGGGGTGGTGAAAGTTGATGGAAGGAAGTTTGGGGGCTACGAAGTGTTAGTGAAATGCCGAAATGCCTAAAGTGTTGAAAATAAAGGAATAGAAAAATAAAGGATCCAATAAAGGAAAAAATTGCATGAAAATTGTAAAAAAAAATAGAAATAAAAATGGGTGAACAAAGGAAGAAAAAAGTAGGCATGCTAAAAGAGAAAATAAAGAGGAGTGGCCTATTGTAAAAAAGGCAGATTGAATAATGTGATGTAAATGTTCAAGGAAGGGAGTCGCCATGTTGTTTTCCACATGATATCCTACCCTACCCCAAACCTACATTACAAGTTTAGAACGTCCTTTGAGATCTCCAACCATTTACTTTATTTGTAGTGGCGATTAAAAATAGTGGCAAGCCTATGGTATGACACTTATTGATAGAGATTTCTTTTGTGAGGGAGAGAGTTTTTGGACTTAAAATTTCTTGTTGCATATTTGTTAGTTTGTATGAGCAATTCTCTTTCTTTAGAGGTTGGCATGTGAACAAGCTAAGGTGGGTGATTGTGACAACTCCTGAACAATGAGGTAAATGGAGTGTAGCTTAGTTGTGGTCAAAAGGAAGCCATTTATAGAGTATTAGTTTTAGTTGCTTGGATTTTCTTTAAATTTTTATGCATCTTTAGATATTATAATTTTATAATGAGGGGTGTAGTGAAACTAGCCTAGCACATGTGCAACGAGCTACTTTTGGTGATGACTAAAGTTGAGGTTATTGTGATATTTAAGGCATAAATATTGGTCATAGATGGTTGTGTCTCATAGAAAGGAGTACTGTTGTTTGAGGCCAAGAAAGGTTTTAAGTTGGGGGTGTTTATGAGTGGTGATTTTATCACTCATTCGCACTCATCATTCATGGACATTACCTTGTTTTGAATGAATAAATGAGACATAATTATGATTAAATACACTAACATCCACACTTTGTAGGAATAGAGTTGAGGAGATTGAAAGATGTGGATTGGAGCTTAAAATGATCAAAAAGGGAGCAAAAAAGTGCAGTTGAAGATCTGAAGCAAAAGGGCGTTAGTTACCGTAGTCGTGGTATGCTAACCGTGATCACGATAGTCAAGCAAGGTCAATTAACCGCGGTCACATAAGTCTATCATCGTCGCAGAGGCCGCAATCGTGGCCAAGCTGGTGCGATCGTAGCTTAGCGAAAAAGTTTAGTCCAAGGGCTTGTCTGGAAATGCGTGTGGCTAATCCTAATTTTAACAAAAAGACTCAAACCTTTGAATTATTGATCATATTCTATCTTTCCTACTTTTTGAGGTTTAGCTCTTGAGTTCATAGCCTCCACACTTGGATTAGAAAATATTGTATAAATTTTAGATGAAGAATACATTGGAGACCTTCTAAGTAGAGGAATAACTTACTTCCGTTGTTGATTTATGGGAGTGCAAAGTTTGAAGTAACATTCACTTAAGCTTCAACAAGTTATTTCAGTGGAGATTATGGGTATATCTATGCTTATTTATCTTATGTGTAGCTAGATCTCCCTCTCGGGGTTATGTGTGAATGGAGGTTAAAGTGTGTATGGGTTATTATTGTTAGCCTCTATTTGGTAGTTCATTTTTATGGGTTTTATCATTGCTATGATAACTTGGTTGGGATTTTTTAGTAAAATTCCCAAATACTCACATGGTTTTGATGAGTGAAAGTTCCAAACTCTAAAAAGCTCAAGGCCATATTTGAAAGAAGGGTTTTGGGTGAACTTTAGGAATTTATATCATCCTTAAAATAGGGATGTGGAGACAAGCAATGATAGACAATTATGTGTGTAGTTTGCTAAATTTTCACTATCTTAAAAATAAGGGTGATTGTGAAGTTAACTATACTATGGGTATTATCATAGAAATAGAGTTTCCTAAATTGAGGTTTGGTTACCAAATGTTAAACACACCTATTAGGAATTCAAAAGAATCAATGGGAGAAAGTTTGGTGTTTTGTAAAAAGACCAGCATCAAAATCTATAATCTAACCTACCCATATTTGATCTACTAAATTGATGTTGATTACTAACACACACATGTCATTTCTTTAGTAACACACAATCCCAAGATTCATGCATAATTGTTAAAAAACTTATTATTCATAGCCCTAAATTTATACTAGAAAAAACCCAAAAGAGACATTAGTATAGATACCCATCTCCCCTATTTTTAACTTTCTATACCGTTGGTTTGAATTTAACTAGTATCTATTATTTTGAATTAACTTGATTTCCACTCACATTATTCCTTAAGGATTCATCCCCGACTCTAAAGTTAGGTAAATATATTGACGAAGATCACCTTGCACTTAAATTAATGTGTAAGTTGAGTGTTATCACCCAGTGAATCTAGAGGATATATTGATTTTATGATGATGCCTAGTGAATTCAAATGATATATTAATGTTATAATGATGCTTGGTGAATCCCAAAAAGGTATTGATGTGATGATGCCAGATGAATCCGGAGGATATCTTGATATTATGATGATGCCTAGTGAATCTGAAGGATATATTAATTCTCGATAAATCCTGAGGATAAATTGATGTTACAATGATGCCCGATGAATCGGGGGATATATTAATGTTATATTTTTTTCCGGTGAATCCGAAGGATATATTGATGTTATGATGATGCCTAGTGAATATGATTGATATATTGATGTTATGATGATGCCCGATGAATCCGGAGGGTGTATGTATGTAATGATGTTGTGGTGGTACTATATATGGTAAGCATATATGAATACATAGGTATATAAGGGGTTATGCCATGGTATGATTAAATTCGTATGTATACTTAGGACATGATGTTTTACTTGGGAAGTTGTCTATAATTCCCTATCATTAATCACTAGTTAAGGGGTGTGGCTTTTATTAATACTAAATAGTGAATAGAAGTAGGATATGCCAATTATTCAGTTAAGACTAATTGATAAATATAATCATGGGTAGAACTAAGAATTCGCCTAGTGAATATATTTGGCTCAAATAAATGGTTATGTTATTGAATTTTGCCTAGTAAAATGGGTTATATGATAACTAGTTGTCTATTAGTAGTGGTTATATTACTTGATGGCTAGAAGCCTAGAATACTAGTTGGTAGGCCATGTTTAGTTAAAATAGTAACTAGTAATTATGGTTGCACATGGCTAATGATAATAAAATACTTAACATCGTTGATGATTAGTTATATTGATATCTAGTAAGTACCATAGGCTGCTTAAATGTTGAATTACATAATTATGGTGCTAACTAGTAAGAGACATTAGTTGATAGCTAACTAAGTGTGTTTGATAACATGTAACCCCCTTCCTATTTGATAACTAGTGCACCTATGATAACTAGGAATGAATCTTGACAAAATGGTGATTATAGTTTAGTTGTGCTCTTGGCTATGTGAAGGTGTTTGTTATTTACTGAATAATAATTAGTTGCAATTTTATGCTGAAAGATTATGAAGGATCAGTTAGACTAATGGTTGGAGGCCTTATGATAACTAGCAAACTAGTGGCTTAATGATAAATGGTAGTTAGTTAACATAGACTAGATAGAGTATATTATGATTTAGAGTTCTAAATAGCTATATAACTTTGGTTGTGATTACATTAGTTCCATTGTGTCGATTTGTGGTAATTGATGATGATTATGGATCTTGGCAAATGACTATTTATATGTGGAAACCGTGGGTAAAAGTGAGTTGGTTATATATGTATGTCTTGATATATTGATAAATTGATCTATTAATGTACTCTCTGGTGGTATGAGAAGCTGTGATGAGTTCTTTACCTTGTGTTCTTTTGAGTGTATTTCTCGATTGTATGGGATTCCATCGTAAGTTCTTTTACTTTATGCATTAATGATTTTACATATGTTAAACATGGTATCTATGCGAATGAAATTATTTATACATGGTATTTTACGCTTACAAATCAATTATTCATTTTTGTATGATGGTTGTGGTACGTACTAATGTGAGATATCGTATTATTATTCTAGTTGGTTAGTTAGTTTGTACAGTGATGATGGAGATGCTTTAGGTTTAATTCTGTACTTTGTCGTATAGTTTTTGTCTTACTTCATATTATCTTTATATCATAATTTAGCTTAGTTGGCTGATGATGCCTACTGAGTACCCATTATTTTGGTACGCATACTACACTTCTATACCTTTTTTGGTTCAAACCCGAGTACTAGTTGCCGCTGCTTAGTTGAGATCTTGCTGTGTTGATCTTTCAGAGACAGGGTGAGCTCTTGGAGTTTGAGTTGCCCATTTCCCTCCTATATTTATTTAATCTTTTTAGAGACAAGGTGAGCTCTTGGAGTTTAAGTCGCCTATTTCCCTACTACCTTTACTTAATCTTTTGTATTTGAGACAAATATATAAGACTATTTAGACCTTGAGTTGTATTTCCTATTGTTGAATGTAGATGCTCTTGTACTGATATTACCAGGTCATGGGATTGGTATTCATATGTTGGTTGTCTTCTTTTATATGGAACATTGTTGCTTATATTTGTGTTTGTAGATTTGGTCCATGTTGGACGCTTCAACCAAAGTAATCCATTGCCTTAGCTCTGGGTTATGGTGTCAGCTTAACTATAGGAGGGTTTTAGTACGTGCCATCAAGACTCGTGATAGAAGGTATGTGTTTTGAATGACTTATACTGGAAACTAATCTTTGCCAACATGAGGGATGGTCTTGATAACTGTGTGCATGGTTCACACTATTGATATATTTTGTATCTAGGATTGACGTAGGGTCAGGGCATTCCCTGGTCTTCCTTGATACCACTAGTTCATGCGGCTAACATGAACTGGTGCTCTTTTAGTAAGGGAAGCTGAACCCATATAGCCCGTGGGTGCCTCTTTATGATGGTTGAGCTACATGGTACAAGATAATGTTTACTATAATGCTAAGCTTTGTTACCTACCCCAACATCTATTATATATATGTATGTGTGTGAACATGTACAATAAATTTGGAATTAAACTTTTGACTGACATTATTTTACCTTTACCCTGAATTACATGCTAGTACTTACCCCACTAACCATCTTTGGATGTTGTATCTTGTAACACCACCAAAGTTTTGAGAATTTTATTTATTGCCCTACCATGTTTAAAACATCAATTTTTGACTTAAATGGTAATTAGGCATGTGAATGGGGTATCTTAGGAGAGTTCTAGAATTTTCAGATGGGGTTCGGGGTGAGTTTAGACCCTAGAGCCAGTAAGCCTTTGTGATATCATCGTGTCACAAAGGCTGCCCTCAACGATAGTCAGTGTGTCATGGAGGATAGCCTCTGTAATATACAGTATGACACGGAGGTTAGCCTCTGCGATAGGCAATATGCCATACTATTGTGTAAAATGCATGCAGTTTTTGTTCTTTTTACTTAGGATGAGGTATATTGGGGTATTTTCACCTATGTATGACCCTTAAGCATAATATAACCTATTCCTTTCTTCTTTTAAGAGATGAAAAATTCCCAATTCACTCTCAAACTCAAAACCACAAGAGAGCCTAAGAATTTCATCATATGTTCATCTTCTGGGTTCCAAGTTTTGGATTACTTTCCAATTCTTGTATGTATATGGCATTATCTCTTTCCCTATAGTTATATTTTCTTAATGGCATGAAATTTATTTATTATTCACATGGTTTTGATATTGGGTTTTGAACTATGGGTTGATGGTTTTGGATATAAATTGTTTGAATGATTTCTCACGATTACTATTGAAATATTATGTATTGAATTATTGGTTTGTACACTTACTGGGGTGCATGGGAATGGTGGATGGAATAGGGGTACAATGGACTCCCCAAATTTGTAAATAATGATATAGGGATACAATGGAATCCCCAAATAATTCGTTTTGGTATGAAATTTAATAATCACCGCAACCCACTTGCATAATGGATTTTGGAATGTAAATTATCTTTTTATTTGGCTTATTCTATTTGAAACTAATGCATTTCATAAATGGTTAATTCGGGGTCTACCCTTTCTTATGTGACCTCATTTGTGGCAATGCATTTTGGTTTCAATCTCAAGTGCATTTTTGATCTTTTCTATTTCTACCCCGATGGGTGACTCTATGGTTGCTAGAAGTGTCTATAGAAGCTGTGTGGTATGTGTTGGTGGTCGGAAAACTTTTGCGAATTTGATTGAATTAGACATGCTAAGTTGATGTTATCTTGGGGATTAATTGATTGCATTCGTGCTATGCCTCTTTAGATTGTCGAACCCATAAGGCCATTTTCTAATTTCCTGATGATCCAGTTATTTCGTGGGAAGGGAGTTCCTTTGTGCCCAAGGGAAGGTTCATATCATATCTTAGTTCCCATAAATTGATTTCCAAGGGATGTCTTTATCATTTGGTTTGGGTTAACGATTCTAACTCAAAGGGTAATTCTTTACAATCTCTTGATGGTTAAGGAATTTCTTGAGTCCTTAATGATCTTCCCAGTATCCCTTCCAATATGGAAATTGATTTTGGGATTGATTATATTTTGGACACTTGTCCTATCTCTATCCCTCCTTATAGAATGGATACAGCTGAGTTGAAGGATCCTAAGGAGTAGTTGGGAGATCTTCTTAACAAGGGATCATTTCTAGGGTGTCTCTGTAGGGAGCACCTATTTTGTTCCTACATAAGAAGGATGGTTCCCTTCGGATATCTATAGACTATCGTTAGTTGAATATGGTGACAATGAAGAATAAGTTCTCTCTTCCTAGGATTGATGACCTATTTGACCAACTTTAGGGTGCTAAGTATTTCATTAAGATTGATTTTTGGTCGGGTTATTATCAGCTAAAGATTAGAGAGGCGGATATCTCTAAGACTACCTTCTGTAACCAATATGGACATTTTGAGTTCTCGGTTATGTCCCTTGGGTTGACCAATGCCCCAACAACATTTATGGACATAATGAATCGGGTGTTTTGCTAGTTTCTAGATTTTTTTGTCATTGTGTTTATAGATGATACCCTGGTGTGTATTCTAAGATTGAGGAGCATCATGCCATTCACCTCTACATTGTGTTATAGACCCAAAAAAATTAGCATTTATATGCTAAGTTTTCAAAGTTTGAATTTTGGTTGAACGTTGTTACTTTTCTAAGTTATGTCATTTATAGTGAAGGGAACATGGTAGATCTACAAAAGGTTGAGGCAGTGAAGAAATGGCCTTGATCCACGACTCCAACTGATATGCGGAGCTTCTTGGGTTTGGCTGGGTATTATAGAAGGTTTGTGGAAAGCTTCTCTTCAATTGCTGCTACGTTGATGAAGTTACCTCAAAAGAAGGTAAAATTTCTATGGTCGGATGCTTGAGAGGGGAGTTTTCAGAAGCTAAAAAATAAGTTGACTTCAGCTTTGATCTTGACCCTGTACCAGGGTACTGATGTCTTCATGGTTTATTGTGATGCATCTTGTGTGGGACTTGGTTGTGCATTAATAAAACATGGCAAGGTGATAACATATGCTTCTAGGCAGTTGAAAGTTCATAAGAGGAATTATCTGACTCATGCTTTGGAGTTGTTAGCTATGGTGTTTGTATTGAAGAGTTGGCTACACTATCTATATCGAGTTGTAACACCCTGGGTTTGGGACTCTTAGAAAATTTCCTAGATTTTTGATTTCTGGTCAAGATACGATAAGAGGGTACAGGTTGTATGCTGGGATATTGTTGGTAAGGTTGTTCGTACACTAACCAGTAATGGTTAGAGGGTTGGATTGGTTTCTGGAATGGGTACGACTTGTGTTAGTATGAGTCATATGGTTGAATGCGGATTATATGGTTGAGTTTTCCTTCACTTAATTTGAGACATATTAAAGTAACTTAGATCTGAATATGAGTGGCTCACCATGGGTCATGAGATAGGGTACGAGTCATATTGTCCCACTCGTATGTTGGACAATCTCAACTCCTCTTGGTTCTATTATGGCTACGGGTTAAGGGTACTAGTCATATCCTTAGATACGGGTTTTCTTGCATGGTCACATGTTGACTAGTGGGGGGGGTTCTAAAGGAGGTCTATGATACGAGTGGTAGGTACCACTCGTATTAGAGGGTATGACTAGTATGGTAGAGTCGTACCCACCTACGGGGATTTGATGCAGTTAAGTTGGGGGTAATCTAGACATTTCCACTCTTAAACCATTATGTCCCCATGACTTATATCACACTTGGTAGGTTCTTTGGCCTATTATTCTATTTATTAACAGTTAGAAAACACTCTCTAATCCTCACTAAGGCTTTTGGGTAAAGGAAGGCTAGAGTTTTACTAAGGTGATCAACTTGGGACTTGTGTTGGTTATTTCTTTCCATCATCTACTCAATTTAAGGCAACATACTTTTCCCTTATTGTTAGTTCAACTAAAGGCATGTTTTATACAATGTTTTCATGGCATGATTATTGCATGATTTTGGGGTTTTCAAACATATGTTGGGGTTTTGGTATAAATGTTTGGTTATGGTTTTCCTATGTTTTAATTATGTTTTTGCATGCTTTAATAGTGGTTTGGACAATTGGTTACATAGGAATGGTTAATTAGTAATTGGATATGGTTATGGAAACACTATGTCCCCAACATATTTGATAAAATGCCTTTGATAATGCTTTTATAATGTTATTGGACTTCTAATGGAAATATTGCATGGTATGGTTTGGTAATGGAACCCTAAATGGTTTAAATTATTTTTAATGGTTTGGTGGTCATGGTTATGGTTAATTGAACTCCTTGTGGGTTACAATGGAATCCGCCAAGTAAACATGGTAATGAACAACTTACGGGGTACATGGGAGTTCCCTTGGTGAGTAGTGAATTTACCACTCATTTGCATTCAACATGCATGCACACTACTATAATTTGAATCTATAAATGAGACATATTTGTGGTTAAATGCACTAATTCCCACATTTTAAGGGTATACAAGTGTTGAGAAGAAAAGAAGCAACTTTACGATGAATAGGATCATAAAGGGAATAGAAGTACAAGAGCTGGACAAGTTGAAAAAGGGAGCAAGATATGGCCCTCAGTTATCGAAATCGTGGGATAAGGGTTGCAATTGCAATAAGTCAAGTTAGTCCACCAATAATCATCGTGATCAGTCATCTGCGATCGTAGTAGGTGCAATTGCAATCAATCCCCCTCAAACACGTGAGAGAGAAAAATAACCCAGAGGTAAAAACGTCATTTGGCCAACAGACCCCAAATCCCATTTAAGGTTAAATACCCATTCATTCTAGGAATTATCATTACTCTACAACCCTACCTCCCATCCTTAGTTTAGGGATTTTGTAATTTCTTGGAGCTTAGAGCTAAATTTATACTAATTTGAGGCAAGAATTAATTAGAGAAACTACAAAGTGAAAAATTGGCAAATTCCATTAAGGATTCATTTGAATTTAAAGTGTGGTTTGCATTCTCTTTATTTTACATGAATCAAATTGATGGAGATTTTGGTATAGTATTGTTTATTGTCTTTATGAGTTGCTAGTTCTTTCTCTTGGGATTATATTAGAATAGGATGGATTTATGTATGGGTTGTGATTCATTTGTGTACATGCTAATGTGTTGGTGTTGGGTTCTACTATTTCTTGACTAAATTGATTGGAATTTATGGGTGAAAGACCTAAATACCCAAAATGGATTTGTGGGTGAAAACACTAAGATCTTGTAAGCCTATACCATCCTTGAAATAGGGGTTTGAGTGAACTTTAGGATCCCTCGTCATCCTTGAAAGAGGGATGTGTGAACTAAGGCAATAGTAGACAATTATTGGGCTTAGTTTGCTAATTTTCACCATCTTAGACATAAGTGTGAATATAAGGTTGACTATCCCTTGGGTACCATCCTAGAAATAAGGGTGCCTAATTGAGGTATTGGGTGGATTTAACTGACACACTCGTTAGGTACTCGAAAGAGTCAATGAGTGACATCTTTGAGGTTTTGTTGAAGAACTAGCCTCTAGGACTTTAAACCTAGCCTACCACATCATCAACGATTAGAATTTGCATCGAATTATCAAGTTCCCATGCATAACTTTCCCTTAGCAAGGAATAGTCTCAAGATACTTTTTAATTGATTATACTCTAATTATTTTTAGCCTTGAAATAGTCGTTTAGAAGCCCAAATTAATCATATCTTTGAAAATATTTAAAACCCCTAAATCTTTGTATCTAAAGTTTGAATATAGCAAGTACTTTTATTTCAAACTTACCCATTTGCCACTCATATTGTTCCTCATGGATTCGACCTTGACTCTTGTTGTGTTATTATATTGACAACGACCGCCCTGCACTTCTATTGACGTGTAAGTTGAGCGTTATCAAAAAATGGTGCCGTTGTCGGGGAACAATTTGGCATATTGAGTTAGTTTGGAATTTTGGCCTACTTTCTTAGATTCAAACATGTAAATATTTGTTTGTGATTTTTTTTGTTTATTGTGTTAGATTGATTTTTATTTTTGATTATTTGATAATATGGCATCGCGAAATTAATGCGGGTTTGGTTGTTGGAAATCATATCATGATGATCCATATCCATATTGTGATGGATCACACTTTTTGTAAGATTGTAGATATGCTTCCCGAAAAGAGATAAGTGCACCATCTCGATCCTATTGGGAGTATGATTGTTTCTTATATGGTGGTCTAGATGGACATTAGAAATATTGTCCAAATTCCCCTTCCCCTCGTTATACTAACCCAAATGCTAGTTCTTCTGAGTTTGATAGGTATTATAATGAGAAAAAAAAAGAACAACATAATGTATACAATGTTGCTGAAGAAATGCTTCAACTTATCTTAGATCAGGTGAAATTAACGGGAGATAACATACATCTCATGACTCAATCTGTGGGGGCATATAACAAGGAAATCGAAAGTTTAGAAGAAATGGGTAATGTGTCTGACATCTAAGAAATCATAACATACCATTCTTCAAAATGAGGTCAAAGAAGAAATAATGTTAAGCTACATGGATTATGGTGAACATGATAGTGAAAGACCCTCGATGATTTTCCAACCAACCAAACTAAATATGAGAAAAAATGTCAAAGTCAAGTAAATGGTGCTTTAGTCAAAAGAAGAAACCACGCCAATCTCTTATGACAACTCTAGTCCATTTTGGGGTGAGAATGTTAAGAAGGATGCGACTCCGAAATTAAGAATAAAACCTCACTCAAACATCTTTTCAACAGTATGCTTAGTGGATGTGATGAAAGTAGAACCACCCAAGAAATGATAAATTTTGGAGATTAGGAGAAAAATCCCCACAGTTTGGAGTTTGTCATTCCAAAAGGGCAGAATGAATCCCCTCACTTGAAGGTAAATAAATGCAAAATACGATGTGTAACATGTGGATTATTGATGTTCTCACCAATACTCAATGAGCCAACTCGGAAATTTGATGTGAAATTGGGTAGAAGATTTAATTCTTCAATGTGGCGCGATAGAGGTAGTGTCATGGCTCCCTCGCCTCGCCCCAAGTGACACAAAGATATATTGATAGAAAGTTAGGGCTCTATTTCAAGTCTTCTAAGTGGAGACATAAATGAAAGATGAAGAAAGTCGAACCACAACAATAAATAGGGTGCTTGATGGGAGGCAACCTATCATTTTCAATGATCTCTCCATATGATTTTGAATAAGTCACATAATTTTGATGTTTTGTAGGTGCTTTGGACAGGTTGGAAGCCAAAAATAGTGGAAAATCAATTATAGAGGTGTGGAAGCCATGCAAAAAATAGGGCAAAATAAAGGGGCAAATAGCCCTATTTACTGCCATCGCAAACTAAGGGCCATGATCGTACCAACCATTCCGCGATTGCACCACTATGCTAGCTTTTAAAATAGTTATCAATAGGGTTTTAGGGAGCCCTTTTACCCTTCTTATGTTTTGGTGTTATGTAATGAGGTCACTACAATTCTTTTTATTAGGTTGTGTGTCCCTACCCTTGTGTGAGTACACGTTGTCTTTCAATACTTGAATTTAGGGCACAAAAAGCATGGAAATTTTGTGAATTAATTGTTTTCATTTATAGTTGTCTATTTCTTTTAATAATGATGTTGGGCAAGCCTTTCTCCATAATAGATTGAGTGATGACATTTTTAAGGGAAGCTTCTTGTGATTGGATCTTGAGCCACAGATGCAGGGAAAGTCTGAGTACCCGTAGTATCAAGGCTATAAATGCAAGGGAAGTCTGAGTACATTTGGCATTGTGGATTTAGAATTGCACTCATAGCATTGGCGAAGTCTGAGTAGCCATATGGTTGGTTTACCCATATGAAGCCAAAATATGAAACCAAGACTGGGGTTGTTGCCATGTTTAGAAAATTGTGCATGGTGAAAATACAAAGCAAACACCCCTCTCCATCCAAAATTTTTAAAAGATTAAGGGCATGGATGTGAGAGACATTGTAACAATTCTTTTTCTTTTTTGTGACTCTAAATTTTTAACTTATGAAAATTGGTAGATACTCCATTTTTGTCTCTAATGGGAAAGGCAATTGAGCCTCCTTGGTGAATCTGCTTGCCATGTGTCGTGAGCTTATTTATTTGAATCTCATGTATACTTGTACCATCTAGAACTTTCCACATTAGTCTCTCAAATCTAAGTTTGATTGTATGTGGTTGGGGATATGCTCTGGGTCCATCTTTGCAATATTGTAAGTCCACTTTAGACTAAAAAGCCTACCCTTTCATATATATTATCCCTAATCACCCACTTTAAGCCTTTATACATTTCTTTGGCAATCACATTGCAAGCCGTGAGCCTTTCAATTCTTATCCCTCTTTTGAACCCTATCCTCCTTGGACTTAAAAATACAAATTGACTCTAAAATCCTAAGTTTGGGGTGGTGAATATTAAAAGAGGTAACTTTGGGCCACGAGAATGAATGTTAGTGCTTAAGAGTTGAATTTTGAGAACTAAGAGTTGAATTTTAAGAACAAATAAATAGGAAAAAGAAGGGACCCAAGAAAGGAAAGAAAAGCATGAAATATACAAGAAAAAGACATAAAAAGAAGATGTTTTCGAAAAGATGTGTGAATCAAGGTAGTAAAAGTAGGCACATGTTTAAAGAGTGAAAACCCAAAAAGTGGCCCATGGTCAAAAGTTGTATGAAAAAGTATAATGTAGATGTTCAAGGAGGGTATAGTCACTTTGTTCCCAAATAATATCCTACTCTACCCCGAACCTATATTACATGCTCAAAAAGCCCTTTGAGATCTCCAACCAAGGGCATTTATTGTAGTGGCGATTGAAAATAGAGGCAAGTCTATGGCATGGTATTTGTTAACTTTGAGAGTTCTTGAGAGAGACAAAGAGTTACATAGATAAATTACTTATTGCAAATTTGATAACTTGGTGTGTGGAATTTTCCTTCTTGTGAGGAGGCATGTAAACAAGTTGAGGTGGGTGATTTTGTAATATCCCAAAAAATGAGGCAAAAGGAGTATAATGTAGTTGAGGTCAAAGAGGAGTCATTTCTTAAGTATTAGTGATTGTTGCATGATTTCTCTTTGAAGTCTTTTGCATCCTTGAAATTACGCGTTATGTTGAGGGTTGTCGTAAAAATAGTCTTGCCCATATTTGAAGAGCTATTTATTGTAGTAATCAATTTGAAGTCATCATAATTATTTGGGTCATCTAGTTTGGGCATAAAAGTGCATTGTCTTATGGTAAAAGGTAGTGTTGCTTGAGGATAAGCAAATCTTTAACTTGGGGGTGCTGATGAGTCATGAATTTACAACTCATTTGCACTCTAACATTCATGCACACTACTATGATTTGAATATCTAAGTGAGACATATTTGTGGTTAAATGCACTAATTCCCATTTTTGCAAGTATACAAGTGCTGAGAAGAAAAGAAGCAACTTTGATCTAAAAAGGATCAAAAAGGAAATAGAAGTGCAAGAGCTGGACAAACTAAAAAAGGGAGCAAGATCTGGCCCTCAGTTACTGTGATCGTAAGATGAGGACCATGATTATAATCAGTTAAGCTAGTCAACCAATGACCATCGCGACCAGTCCTTCATGATCACAGTAGTTGCAATCATGATCAAGCCTTCACGATCATATGAGAGCAAAAAATAACCCATGGGAAAAAATGTTATTTGGCCAGTCGACCCCAAAACCCATATGGCTCAATACCCATTCATTCTAGGCATTATCATTATTCTACATCCCTACCTCCCATCCTTATTTTATGATTTTTGTAATTTCTTGGAGATTGGAGCTAAATTCATACTAATTTGAGGCAAGAGTTAATTAGAGAAACTCTAAAGTGAAGAATTAGCAAATCCCATTGAGGATTCATTGGAATTTAAAGTGTGGTTTGCATTCTTTTTATTTTTCATGAATCAAATTGATGGAGATTTTTGTATATTTTTGTTTATAATCTTTATAAGTTGCTAGTTCTTTCTCTTGGGATTATGTTAGAATATGGTGCATTTATGTGTGGATTGTGATTCATTTATGTAAATACTAATGTGTTGGTGTTGGGTTCTACTATTGCTTGGGTAAATTGATTAGGATTTATTAGTGAAAGCCCTAAATACCCAAAATGGGTTTGTGGGTGAAAACCCCAAGCTCTTGAAATCCTAGACCATCCTTGAAAGAGGGGTTTGGGTAAACTTTAGGAACCCTCATCATCCTTGAAATAAGGATGTGGGAACTAAGTTAATAGTTGACAATTATTGGGCTTAGTTTGCTAATTTTCACCATCATAGACATAAGGGCGAATATGAGGTTGACTATACCTTGGGTACCATCCAAGAAATAGGGGTGAATAATTGTGGTATTGAGTGGATTTAATTGACACACTCGTATAGTACTTAAAAGAGTCAATGAGTGACATCTTTGAGGTTTTGTTGAAGAACTAGCCTCAAGGACTTTAAACCTAGCCTACCACATCATTAATAATTAGAATTTACGCTGAATTATCATGTTCCCATGTATAACTTTCCCGTAGGAAGGCATAGTCCCAAGATCCATTTTAATTGATTATACTCTAATTATTCTTAGCCTTGAATTAGTCTCTTAGAAGCCCAATATCGCCGTGTCACAGAGGCTGCAATCTTCGATAGTCAGCATGTCACGGAGGATATCCTCTACGATAGGCAGTGTGACACTGAGGTTATCCTCTGCTATAAGCAGTGTAGCATGCTGCTGTGTAAAATTCTTGCCGTTTTTGTTATGTTTACTTAGGATGAGGGATATTGGGGTCTTTTAACATATGTACGACTCTTAAGCATAATATAACCTATTTGTTTCAGTTTTAAGAGATTAAAAATCCCCATTTCCGCTCTCAAACTCAAAACCGCAGGAGATCCTAAGGATTTCATCTTATGTTCATCTTCAGAGTTCCAAGTTCTAATTTACTTTCCAATTATCAGGTGTCCAAGACATGTATCTTTTTCCCTATACTTGTTTCCAATTCTTAGGGTTTTGGATATAAATTGTTTAAATGTTTTATTAGAATTTCTATTGAACTATTATGGAATAAATTATTGGTTTGTACACTCACTGGGGTGCATGGGAATGGTGGATGGAACAGGGGTACAATGGACTCCCCAAATTTTTAACTATGGCTATAGGAGTACAGTGGAATCCCCAAATAATTAGTTTTGGTATGATATTTGATAATAACCTCAACCCACTTTCATAATGGATTTTTGATTGTAAATTATCTTTTGGCTTGGCTTATTCTCTTCGAAACTAATGCATTGCATAAATGGTTAATTGGATAAGAAATATAATTAAAACCTTGTGGGGTACGAAGGAATTTCTCAAGTGATTTTAGTAATTAAAACCTTGCAGAGTATGAAGGAATCCCCCAAGTGATTTTAATAATGGAGTCTATGAGGTACAAAGGAATCTCCTAAGAGTTGGATTAATGACATTGCTTACAAGTTGTAGTCTGTATGAAGACACCACTTAACAATGACTTACTAATTGACCCATGGAATTGGTGGATGGGTTATGTGCTAAATGTTTTAATTTGTCTTAAAGGGGGTTGTGATACCTAGATGTGATGGTGTGAGTCCTGAAGGACCGATACTGAAAACTCGTGTTTTCTGATGTGAGGGTTGGTATTGAAGACCATGGGTTTATAGGGTATTAAGGAATCCCCCAAGTATATATATAATTATATCATAGTTGGCGAAGGGTACAAGAAAATCCCCGGTTTTCTATGATATTTATAGTTTGTACGGCTAACACGCACTAGGGCCCAACTAGGGGGTTATAGTTGGACCCATATAGCCCATGGGTGGTTTTAGGACTATCAAGATACACACCCAAGACTAAGGCTTTGAAGTTCATGATAATCCATGTTCATCCCTCCAGCATATCATATATATACACATGGATATGCATGTATGTGTACATGTGTATCCGTTTGACTTGGTTTTTGATTGATGACATTATTTTATCTTATATCCCTGAGTTATATACTAGATCTCAATTTGCTAACCATATTCGGATGTTATATCCCCACATGATATAGGGATTGGCCATACTTATACTCCTACTGCATAGTGACTAGGTGATCAGGTGACAGCTCGTGAGTCAGATTGAAGTAGTAAGCTTCGATACGTTAGAAGACCCTATTTCATGCTTTGGATTTCCTTATGTTCTTACACTTTCTTTGGATTTATTTTTGGCTATGGTCAGGGGCATGTCCTGACCAGATTATCTTTGGTATGGTTGGTTAATTATATTGGTTATTGGTTGGTGGTCATTGGATATTTATCTATCATAGGTTCTATGAGCTTTCATATCTTATTCTATTGTATGCTTAGAATCCATCCACTCCTAGGTATATTTGAGTCGGTTGGATTAAGCTAAGGGTGTGGTCTCCGTTCTATGGCAGACTCAATATACCTATCATGGACAAGCCGTGGTTCAGGTCATGACATATCCCCATGCGATGTAGGGTCCAAAGGAATTTCTACTTTTTCTACATAGTGATAGGTGTTCTCAGAGTTAGTTGTTGCGGTGAAGTGGTGATTTTCCATTCACCATAGGACATAATCATTCCATTGATTTTCCTTCCATAAATTAAAATTAAAGACTTTACATTTTCATTGCAGTGTCACTGTCATTGTCAGGTTTGGGGGCATGTCCCGACGTAGGTTGTTTTCTAGCATAGAGGCTTTGTGGATATGACTGTGGATTGGATATTGATGGTGATACTCTTAGATGTCTTTGAACTTATTGCCTTCAATCCTTTTATATGTTCGGAATTCAACTGCTGTTAGATGTGTTATTTTTTGTTAGACTAGGTAAAAAGGGTGGTCCTCGGTCCTCGGTGAACTTTAGCTCCTATCAGGGCCAGGACCTGGTTCGGGTTGTGAAAAAGTTAGTATCAGTGCCTAGGTTCAAGGTAAATTGGGTTTCCACAAATCCGTGCCAAGTAAAGTCTCATTCATGGGTGTGCAGCACACCACATTTATAGAGGCTACGAGATATTTAGAAATGTTTCCCTTTCTTGTGTTCTACTTTCGAGTTATTGTGTCTAAGGTCTTGAACACCTCTAATCTATATTTTTTTGCATTTCAGATCATGCCTCCCCAAAGATTTTATGCTCATGGAACTTCTTCTGTCCCACCTAAGGACAATGTGGATGGAACTCATTCTACTTATGAAGTTCAGACTCGGTCTAGGGCTCTAGCTCTTGATTGTACTACCTCACTTGGAGTTCCACCAATCCCTACCAGTCCTCTTCAGTCTCCTTTATCTGATGTTGATTACGCCCCACCACTCTAAGGAGACATTTCTAATGCTGAGTTTCATTGATCTATTCATTTACTGACCCAATTGGTGATATCTCAGTCATATTAGTCGGGTCCTACTAGTACAATTATGAGTTCTTCTGAGGTTACTGGAGTCAGATAGTTTATGAGGCTCAATCCTCTAAACTTTATTGGCTTTAAGGTTTAGGTGGATCCTCAAGGATTCATAGATGAGATTGAGAAGATTTTCCAAGTTATGTGATGTGCTGCGGAAACACGACACTTTTGTTGAATAGAATAAAGAATTTTTGCTTGTACTTAGGTTATTTTAGTAGATATGATGTGCTTTTGTGATTGTTGTAGGTGAAATAGGTCAATAATAATGTTGGAAAGAAATTTGAAGAAAAAAGATCGAAAGAAGACATAGTTAAAGATGATACGAGTCACCTTACCAGTTGTCAATACATCATACAACTCGTAGTTGACTTGTAAGCATAACAGTTACAAAAGCCAAACAGAAAAAACAAGTGATGATAAGATACAACTGGAGCGTACGAATCATAAGATGAGGATATGAGTTGAAGAAGCAATCGTCAAGAGAATAAAAACTAAAGTCAGATTCAGAGTTGAAGTCTCAGAGGAAGATGAGTTTGAAGTCTAAGTACAACTCATATAGGTAAACCATAAGAGACCAGTTTCCAGAGCAATGAAAGAGTGAGTGTCAAGTAGTAACGAGTTAAGAACATGAGTCTTATGGTCAAGGTATAACTCATGAGTATGATTTATAAAGATAAAAGAAACCTGGAGCCCTAGAATATTAGACACTGGAGAACATACAAGAGACACTGTACGACTCGTAAGAAGACCTTATGAGTGGATCAATGAGCCGTACTTTGTGCCGACATTAATTTTCCTATTCCATTTTAATTAGGATTTCTGGGTTGTTTTGACATACTTTAAATACCCTAGTGTTAATCCTTTATTAGGTTACATTCCTTAGAATTATTTTACATACTTTTGCAATACTTTACATTATCTTGAGATTCTTGAGATATTATTCAATTGAAGACTTTGGATTATATTCTTCTTATTCTTGTGCAATTAATTACATGAATTATTTATTGATTATTATGGATTATTGCATGAACATGAGCAGATAATTTCCCTGACTTGGGTTGTGGGAGCCCGGACGGTTAGCTACGCAAATAAATTGGGAGATTAATATTTTCTATGGTTGTTGCATGTATCATAATCTTCTTCATATTAATTGACCTAAAAGCTATTGTAGAAGCTTGAGGATTGTCCGTATTTGATACCATCCTCACAAAGTAGTTTGAGATTAGGAAAAGAGAATTAAAACAATAATTTGAGATTCACGTCCATCTTATTACTACGCTATCTCATCTAATCAACTCGAGACTCAAAAGATGAGAGTTGAACTGAAGTGATAGACAAGGAGCAATAAGGATTGCCCTGAGACTCATAAGGTAACGGATGACATTCATCAACACGTTCACAAGATGATTGATAATACATAGCTTGTCAACTTTACATGCAGAGAAGCAAAATAGGTGGGTTGAACATAAGAAATTTATGAAGTTAAGAAGCAAGGTGGAACATAGTAGTGGTGTTCATCTTCTATTATTTACAAACTCAAAGCATTCAAAATTTGATTACTCTTTACTTACTACTTCCAAATTCCTTAATTTATTTTTCTGCATTGCTCGTGAATTTTGTCAAGTAAAGCAATTGTTCAATGTTTTTCTTGTAGTTTTGATCTCAACCTAGTTGGGTTACTATATTTGGTATCGACCGTAGCATACTTCTTTGGAGGTTAGTTTTGGGCGACATCAAATTTTGGCGCCTTTTCCATGGAAGACGGTGTGAATTATTGATTGAAGTTGGTAAAGTTCACGAGTTTATTTTTTGTTCTTGATTTGGAATACGCCGGTGTATGTCAAACACTAGGAGAAGAGACAATCCCTTATTCTTTTTTTATCTAGAGCCTGAAAGAATTATTCTAACACCAAGAAGGATGTCAGGGCAAGTTCATGATGGTATTCCTAGTGGGGATCAACACCCTCAGAATGTTCCTCCTCCCCCACCTAATGATCCTCAGAATGTTGCTAACCGATAGACTAAACAATTATTAGCAACAGTAGAAATTGAAGAATATAGAGTGGATGAGGAATCGTGCTTAGCTGAAGAGGCTAGGGTATCCCAGCAAGCAGTACTAGACAAACCAAGACAAGTTGTCGAGAGTCAAGGCAGAGTTCAAAGAGTCATACCTCCAATGATTCCAGCATATAAACAACTTCAGCCATATGACGAAGATAAGAACATGATATATGTTAAAACCGCTGAGATGGGATCCATCATTCCTCTTGCTTAACCCTCTAATGTTAAATTTGACATTACTAGTGCAATGATCCAATTGCTAAACTTAAAGGGTGAATTTTTGGGATCAACAACTGATGATGCAAACATGTATCTTGCTAATTATACTAGGATATATATGCTATTCCGGGGGTGGACCAGGAAGCTTTGAGGTTGTTGTTCCAGTTTTTGCATAATGGGGAAGTATCACTATGGTTAGGGGAACTTCCAAGAGGTTCAATCACTACTTGGCATGAGTTGCATAGACAGTTTTTGAATAGATTCTTCCCTCTTTCAAGAATGCTATAATTGAAAAATGAGTTCTATAATTTCAAAGACCTACCTGCAGAATCCATGTACGAGGCATGGTTTAGATTCAACAAGAAGATGAGCATGGACCCTAATCATAGAATCACAGGATCCAATCTGTTAGAAATCTTTCATAGATTGCTGAATGTCAATTCAAGAGCAATGACAGATACTATTTCTAGAGGTGTATTCATACTTGTTTTGTGGGATGATGCCTAAGAGATTATAGATGATATTTCAGTGACCAATTAAGGTTGGCATTCTAGAGACGCTAAACATGGTCTGGGTACATATGCTATTGGAGTAGATGTTGATTATGGAGCTGGTCATGATTTGGTATTACAAAAGGTTTCACAGCTTTAGATAGATATTGGACTGCTTACAAAATAATTTGCAACAATAAGTGTTGAGAAAGTGAATGTAGTTGGGGCACAGAGATCTACTTCTAAGACTTTTGAGACTGAATCTGATGAGGAAGAAAAGTATCTTGATTGTCATTTGGTGAATTTTCGAGCCCAAGGGAATGAGAATAAAGGTTGAAACTGTTATAATAATAAATACAAAAACAAGAGCTGATAGATACAAAAACAAGAGTAGAGATCAAGATGGTGATTGGAGACACAAGGATGATTACAAAGAGAAGAGTAACAAATACATAGCACCAGATAGCTGAGATACTGAGTTTAGAATAGAGGCAATGTTGTCTAAACTGATAAAAGGGCAAGAAAGTCAAGAGAGATATCTTAAGGAAATGAAGGCAGACCTGTCAGGGCTGAATCAGAAAGTTGAGTCACATGCAACCGCAATCAAGCAGCTGGAACAGCAGTATGGCTAGATGTCGGCCACATTAAACCAAAGGCAACCTAACACTCCTCTTAGTAATACGGTGGTAAATCCAAAGAATGAAGGTCACTATCATGCCATTACCGCTCAGAGTGGTAAAACCACCATAGATTAACCTGTACCCACTGTAGATGAACAAAAGAATAATGATGATTCTGTTGAAGTGGAAAGTAGTAGCGAGCAAGATAAAAGAAACGCTGAGGCTGATGATCTTGCTTTAAAGCCTATCCCGAGACCTCTCCATTTTTTTCCTCAAAGGGTGAAAAAGAAACAAGAGGAGGGTAAGTATCAAAATTTTTTATCTATGTTGAAGGAGCTATCAGTCAATATCCCACTTGTAGAGACATAAGAGAAAATATCAGGATATGCAAAATTTATGAAGAATATAATACCCAAGAAGAGATCAGTCAGTTATGAGCCAGTCGAGAATATTCATCACTGCAATGCTGTAGCTACTGGATCATTGGTAGAGAAGAATGAGGATCTTGGATCTTTCACCAAACCTTGCACCATTAGATCTTTCAACTTCACTCGGGAATTATGTGATTTGGGTCATAGTATCAACCTTATGCCCTTAGTAGTATTTAAATAGTTGGGGTTGGGAGCTCCCAGACAACCACCATGAGGCTAGTAATGGAAGATACGATAGTGATAAAGGCAGTTTGTATTATATATGATATATTGGTAAAGGGGTATTCTTTCATCTTTCTTAATGATTTTTTGATTTTATATTGTAAAGTGGATTTCAAGTCCCAATTATCTTGGGAAGACCATTTTTGGATACAAAAAGGACGTTGATCAATTTAGAGATAGGATATCTGATATTGAGACTCAAAGATGAGCAGGTAATATTCAATGTATGCAAATCCATGAAGTATCCTGAAGAGTTAAAAGTGATATTTGTGATTGATGTGTTTGATAAGGAGATAGACTCATTCCATGATGTTGATGAAGTAACTACTTGGGAAGATACTTACGATGTTGTTCTTATTGAAGAAAGGTAGGTTGTTGAAGCTCTAGCAGCCGTGATCATGCACTTTGATAGTGATGGTATTGATAACTATAATGAGATGGTATGTGCACTTTATGGGAGTGGTTATTACACTTATGCACCAAAGAATCTTGATTTGGATTTGAAGAATAGGACCACTCCACCTGCTCACCCGTCTATTAAGGAACCACCCATCTTAGAGTTGAAGGCCCTCCCTTATTATTTTATAATATGCATTCTTGTAGGCCCGCAACACTTTGCCGGTAATAATTAAAGCTGACTTGGTTGAGACAAAAGTAGAAGCTTTGTTATAAGTGCTACAGAAATTCACGAGGGCTATTCGTTGGTCCATTGCAGATATTATGGGTATCCTGCCTGGTCTTTATACTCATAAAATCTTACTTAAATTAGATTGTGTTCAAAGTATAGAATATCAACGTCGACTCAATCCTCCTATGCAGGAGGTGGCGAAGAAAGAGATAATATAGTGGTTTAATGCTAGTGTAGTATATCTCATAGCTAATAGTAAGTGGGTTAGTTCGACACAATGTGTTCTAAAGAAAGGCGATATTACTATTGTACCTAATGAGAAGAATAATTTAGTGCCAATGAGGATAGTCACAGGATGGAGAGAATGCATAGATTAAAAAAAATTGAATGCATGGACTTAGAAGGATCACTTTCCCATGCCCTTCAAGGACCGGATGTTGGATTTGCTTGCAGGTAGAGCATAGTACTATTTTTTGGATGGGTACTCAGGCTATAACCAAATAACCATTCTACCAGAGGACCAAGAGAAAACAACCTTCACTTGTCCTTATGGGGCCTTTGTATTTAGATGTATGCCATTCGGGTTATTTAACGCTCTATCCACATTTAATAGATGCATGATGTCAATCTTCTTTCACATAGTAGAAGACACCATTGAAGTGTTTATATATGAGTTCTCAGTCGTTGGTGATTCTTTTGATGACTTCTTAGTTTACTTGAAAAATGCTCTTCGAAGGTGTGAGTAATACAAGTTGGTGCTTAATTGGGAAAAGTGACATTTTATGGTTAAAGAAGGAATTGTGCTTGGGCACAAGATTTCAAGAGGGGTATTGAGTGGCAACGCCCAAGCGCACATGCAAGTGTACGTGGTCTTATCAAATAGTAAAGTGGCCTTCAAGAAGCAAAGTATCGATCCCACAGAGACTTGATTTAACAACAATTTGATTTTAGTTTAAGATCTGAGATTAGTTTAGTGAAAGGTACCCAAAAGGAGTTTAGAGATTGTAAATTACAAGTAAAGCAAACAGTGCGTAAAGTAAAGATCTTTGACAATCAATAAGAGTAAAACCTAGGGTTGAAGCACTTTGAACAATCGTACTATTTTATTGACTTTCATTCATCAATTCACTTATCTTGGTTGTCGATTCATAGGGTTCATTGCATGATCATGGTCTCCCGATCTCTAACCAATTATCTAATATGGACATTACAACTACATTATTGAATGGGGATAAAATAATCCAATTAAGTTCTTTAAGACATCGTCCTACGCTTGAATCAAGTAAGGCATCTAAGTACATCCCTATCCTAGATACTAATTCATATTCCTTATTTCGTAAAACACTACGAACCATACTTTGTTCAATCCCACGTTCTATATCTGTATTCCCTCTCCCGAGTTCACAAGGTTGATAGTGGATGTATTTTGAGGTTGATAAAGCCTAAAAATAGTTTAAAAAAAATTGAGCACACAACCACAATGATAAGAAAATCAATGAACTAAAATCAAAATAATAGAACTCATGCATTCAGCTTCAACCCTGGAAAGAGGGCATTTGGCCACACATAGTCATAATTGTAATCACTAGATTGTAATTAGCGACTACGGACATGAATGAACAAAATTAAAATGATAAAAAAACCTATTTTATGAAGTTTTAGAAGCCTACTTGATCTTACAATACGTCCAAAGATGATTAATAAAAAGTACAAAGATGTATTTATAGTGGACAACAAGTCCCAAGCCGTATAGGATTCAAATTGCACTTTTTGGTCGTGTATGATTTAGACCTCACGACGTACCAAATAGAAACATTTGTGGAATTCATGTCATGAGACCTGGAGACATGTGTGGAAGTTGCATCGAAATTAGATGTTCAAACAACACAATATCCATCATGAACAATTAAAAACAAAAGCTAAGACAAGGCAAATTTCCATGATCTTCCACTTCATGTTCCGACTCTTTACTTGCCTCTCTAGAACTATGTACACTATAAAAAATTTGTTCCACATATAATAACACCATTAAAACAATTTAGAACACATTAAACATAATATTATCTAACAAAAGAGACTAGACAAGTACCTAGATCAATCTAGTAACACTAGTTTCATCGATTGAACTCTAAGTGATCCAATTAAGCCCAACTTGTTTGGAATACACTTTGAATATTTTAATCACACAATTTATCACTTAGATGCTTATTTATATCAATATCAGCACCTTAAGCACTCAAGTTATCCTCAAAACAAGGCAAAATAAGCTAGAATAGTAACACTAAAGTGCATAAATACACCCAACATCACCACCCCACACTTAAACCTTTGTTCTTCCTCGAACAACTCTTTACTTCAAGAACCATAAGTTGTGGAGACTCTACATTTCTACTAAATGCAAGACACTCAAGCTAGTACTAAAATGACTACACGGAATACAAGTTTCTCCACGAAGCATGTTATATACAAAATTTAAAGCTCATGAACACTACTCTAAATATCCTTACCACAGGAATTGACTCACCTACTTGGAAAAATCCAGCTTATCACTCAATCAGGGACGTCATACAAATCACCCACATTCATCAAACATGTGCCCCTCACAACAACAAAGTTAATTATAATCCCTCCCAATTAAGCAATTTATAAAATGATGGGTACAAAAATCAAATTACATTCACTATTACAAGGAATTCACAAATTACACATAATGAACCATAGGCTTTCCCTTAGTGTAGTGCTCCACCAATATTAGAATGTAAAGCTTAGGATCAATTAGGACTTTTTCAGATTGTAATGTATGCTAAGGGACGGGTAGGAACTATTTAGGAATAGTGACTAATCTCTCTAAGTGCTTTATTACACTACATTTTACATATAAGACCAATCTCCAATAACCAAATTACACCATTTTTTGTCTACCTCATTCTTTTATTTTTCCCTATCTCCTTTAAGTATTTTCACAAACACATAGTGGGTGTATTGTTTATTCCTTCAGGATTCAATTTTTCTCATTTTCTACAATCATGGAAATAGTTATAACACCATTTATATCACTCCCAACCACCACATATCAAATATAAACACCAATAACTATTATCTTGGGGCATCAATTTCATCTTTTTTCTTCTTTAATTTCTCTAACTCCTTACGAAATCAAATTTTCATTAAAGCACTTAGGAGCTTTTTAGATCAAATTATGGTCTATCAAAAAAGGGGATTAGGCTACATATAAGTCTACCAAAGAAAAGGATAAAGGCTCAATGGGGGTTAACTAGGATAATGCATAATGGGTAGGACAAATAGAAGGTATAAAACAAGGCTATCAAAAAAATGCCTAAATCATCTCCTAAACCCACACTCTTTATTTCGCTTTACAACACACTAGACATGTTCTAGACATCACATGCAACAAGAAATATACAAAAATCTCGCATACACATAGCACATGTTCAACTTAATAGGATCATCATAGACTCCCAAAAAAATAATAGCATGAATTCAAAATTAAACCAACATGAACAAGAGTCATAAACATAAGCCTAAGAGTCTAAAAAATAGTAATTCATTCAATCAACATTCTTTTACCAACAAACCCATTTGCATCATGCAATCAAAAATAGCACTAACAAGAATATATCTCTTATTTCTATCCTAATTTATTTTTAAATTAACCCAAAAATTTGGATTTCCCCACCCCACACTTAAAATTCTAATTTGTGCCCAAAGTGAATCTAGAAGTAAGAGACAAAAATACTCCCTAAGAGACAAAAATACTCCCTAAGGCCTCTAGGCCTAGCTAGTAGCATCTTTTGTATTAATGGGATTTGTGGGACCCCACATTTAGTTTTTTCCCATGCTTCAAGCTCAGGTTTTCGGTACTCAGACTTCCCATCAACCTGCAACTCAACCAAAAACAAAAACTACATGAAGTAAAAAACCAAAAAAAATTGAAAATAAAACATACCTACTTAAATTGGGTTGCCTCCCAAGCAACACCTGATTTAGTGTCGCGGCATGACCCAACTACGAATTAGTTGTTCTTTTTTTGTCTCTTTCTCACGCTTGGTATCCATCTTCTTATTCTTTTCACCCTTCTTGGATGTAAATTCTCAAGTGCAGTAGATTTTTTAACTCTAGCCTTTTCAGGCTTATAAATTAGCATTATATCAGGCTTATGTAGTAGAGCTTAGGCTTCTCAATCAGGTAGTCCAAAGAGGTCTTTGGTGGACCAGCCATCCCACACCCATCCACTTCAATCATACTGATCATACACAAGTCTTTATATTAGGACGTTAGTATAGGTGCTTTGTATACGTCAAATACTACCTTTTCATCCTCTACCCTCATTTTGAGCATGCCTTCTCTAACATTAATCAATGCTCCTCCATTTTCTAAGAATGGACACCCCAAGACGATTAGTACCTATTCGTCATCCTTAAAATCAAGAACATAAAGTCAGCAGGAATAATGAATATACCAAACTTTATGAGGACATTCTCAATTATTCCTTCCAGATATGCAAATGACCCATCTACCAGCTGTAGAACCAAGGTGATTGATTTAGGCTTTCCCAATCCCAATATATCAAACAGAGATAGGGGCATCGTATTTATGCTAACCCCTAAGTCACTCAATGCATGGACCACTTTACTCTTAATTTGAATAGGGAGAGTTAACTTCCCCAGATCTCTTAATTTCTTGGGGATTTTCTATGTTATTAGTGTGCTACACTCTTCAGTAAGTGTTATTGCCCCCACATCCTAAAATTTCACCTTATTACCAACCATGTCCCTCATGTACTTTGAATACTTAGGCATACCCTACAAAATATCTAACAAAGGTAAGTTGATGTGAAGCTCTCTGAATGTGTCAAAGAACTTCATAAACATTGAATTCTTCTTCGCTTTCATGTGCTTTTGAGAAAAGAGTAGTGGCGGTACTTGCTTCTTTTCTGGTTTAGAAACAATTGTCTCCTACAAGTATACAGATTTTCTTAAATTATCAGTAACTTTTTTAGAAACCTATTGGGGAGTCAAATCCATATCTACCTCCTTTGTTTCCTTTAGAGGTTCTTCTTGAAGCTCTTTACCATTTCTTAAGGTGATTTTCATAACTTGGTTTGGATTTTCTGTATCTACTGGAAAACCACCTCATGGCATAGTATTTAATGCTTACTGTATCTGCCCTACTTGAATCTCTAAGCTTCTCTGAGCAGCTTGCAAATTTTTTATGTCTGCATCTAATTATGTCTGACTAGCTAGGAGCTACTACAACATTTCTTCCATATTACTAGTTGTAAGATTCCCTTGTGCCTATGGTTGCTGAATTTGTTATTGTGGGCATTCCACAGCTGAGTCTACCACTTCATGTTGTAGGTATTACCATAATTTTTCCTTTGAGTATTACCTACATACATAACGAATTTTGAATTTGAAGTACACATAGCCGCTAAGTGACCACTATTACCGCACACTTCACACAAACTTGCAGCTTGTTGGATGGCATTAACTATGGTTGTAGTTTGTGGAGCTCCCAATTTTATGCTACTGAATCGAGTGTTTATTATATTTTGCAATGCTACAACATGAGTTGATAAGGCTGTGAATCGGTCCACCTCTAATACACACGTAATTCTTTTCGTGGCACTTCTAGAATCTGAGTTCCACTCTGGATTTCCTTGTACTATGTGGTTCAATAATGTGTACAACTCATCATAAGTCAATTCCAACATTTGAAAACCTGCGGCTGAATCTAGTAAAATGTAATACCCCAAAGTTTCTTAACTAATTTCATCCCAAGAATTTCAAGTATTATCTTTTAAATTAAATGATGTTTATTCCATGAGGAATTTTTAAGATTTTTAATTTTTGTCATGTGAGAAATTCAATAAGCTTTCCATCGATATAAGATTCTCCCAAATCTGATAACCGGGTAAAATATTATGACTATTTCAAGTTTTCGTTGTAAAACAGCACCATATTGGTCAATGGCGCGCCGTGACACAAGCTAAAATGGCAATTGTCTTTTTTATTTCCAGTGTCTTAGCATGATTTTCCCACGTCATGCCAAACTTCCAGGTCATAAATGAAGTGGCAATACGATGGCTCCGCATCGCAACATTCCCCTATTTCCTAATTTTCAAATACCAGTGACATAGCGCAATAGAGTCGCATCGCGCCATGGGTCCAGGTCAGAAAATTTTCACCAATTTTAAAAGACGCATCCAGGGTTAAAAGGGTCAATTTTCTACCCCTATTTATACCCAATAACATGTGATTTAGCCATTCTTCACCCAAATATACTAGTTTCTTTTAATTTTCTCTCAAGAATAAACTAAGGTTTCACTTGGGGATTTAATTTCAAGAAAATATCTCCATCAATCTTTGCTAAATCAAGAACTAAGGTATGCATTGTGTTGATTTATGGATTCGTTTCATCCATAAAGCTCAAGAACCCTATTTTAAATTATGAATCATGATTATTATGTTGTGGGTTGCTCAAGTTATGTGGTGGTTGTTGTTTGATTCCCATTTTGGGATCCTTATGTGAAATTATAAAAACTGCGTTAGCATATAAAGTGAAATCCATGAATTTGGTGGTTTATGATTTGTGAAATTTAATGATTTCACCTATGCCTTAAGTTGTGCATGTAACGTATTTGATAAAATGCCTAAAGGGATAGAAATTATGCACTATAGCTAAATTGTGACCCAAATGACAATGTATGCTTTAACCTTATGTTCAAGATGACGTTCATGTTATTATTATGTATTGAAATTGCTTGTGGGATTGCTCATGAATTGGCCTTATTAAATTTTGCTATGTATACATTCTATCTTATTCACGTACCAAGCTATGATAATCAAATTCCCATGAAATATCTCCAACTATTGTATAATGGATTGTTGATGTTGGTCATGTATTCAATAATATCATGCCTTGTCAGTTTCCTTCCATCGAATCTTGGGGATACTTGTACCTGAAAAAATAGTTGTGTGCCTAGATTTAGTGCTATGTTTTCATGATATCCTCAGTCAAGCCATGGTCCATAGAACCCAGTCAGTCATATGACTCAGGAAAGCTCAACAATTCAGTAATCTCAATAGTATTCCATCAGCTAACAGAACTCCATGAATTTAGTCTAGTTCAGTTTAGTTAATCACGTTCAGTGACTATTAAGATGGGAGTGGGAATTACCATCGAGTGAACCTAAGGATGGGAACTCACCTGTTATATGAGGGTGTGATTCTTAGAAGCAATCCTTGCATTCCAGAACTACATAGCCAGCGTAGGTTGAGACATTATAGCCTGTTATATGAGGGTAGATGAGGTGGCTTAACCTATTATATGAGGGTTCCCACTGTTCTCACTGGAGTTACCTGTTATATATGGGTTACTCATAGATTATCCTTACCAGTGGCGTAGTATTGACACCTTTCTAATTGGGGTTACAGATTGGACCCCAACTCAGCCATAATGGCATATTAGGGGCATATCAGTTAGATGACTACTTCCCATAGTTTTGGTTATAGAATCAGGACTGTCAGATACAGTTATTCAATCTTAGTAATAGAACTCAAATAGTTCTATAAAATTTAAGGCTGTCAGATACAGTCAACTCAGAATAGTGCAGAACTCAGCTAGTTCTATTAGAAACTAGACTGTCAGATACAATCGCTCAGTATTAGGTATACAGTTATTAGTATCTCATGTTATCAGTACTCAGACTCAATAATCATGTTATCACCATCCTAGTTATAGTTATTATGCATTCATGCATGTATTCTCATGTTTATATTATTCAGCCAATTAGTATAGATCATGCATGTAAATCCTTTGCATTCAGCCTACCTAACATGCATACCAGTATATTTAAAGTACTAACGCATTTATGTTATGGTGTCTTATACCATAGGTTCAGAATCATGAGCTCCAAATCATCAGTAGCATTCTAGTCTCTGCAGTCAGAGTTAGCAGTGAGTCCTCATATTTTGAGGACATGATCATTTCTTTATTATCTCATTAATTAGTTTATTAGTTGGATTTAGTTGGGAATATGTCCCATTAACTTCTTATCCAGATAGGTATGTTTTAGAGGCTGTTTAGACTACAGTATGTTTAGACAGTTTTGTTTTGGGCATTTATACCCCATCCCAGATATTATATTTTATCGGATATTATATTACAATTTGAACCTTATGGCATTTCAGTTTATTTTTTCGTATTATATAGTATATCATGCAGTATATAGGCACAAATATCAGTCATGGGTTAGCTTGTGGTCCTTCGGGGTTATGAGCACCATGTAGCATTCTGGGTACCAGATTCGAGGTGTTACATAAAATCTTTGTGTTGTGATCAAGTGTTTCTACAAAAGTATGAGAAAGTACCTTATTGGATTCTTGGTGATGTGGACTATCATAAAGAAGGGCCTTGAAGCATTCCCAAGCATGATATAGATTTTCATCATGCTTCTCTTTAAAGTTCACTATTTCACTATGAAGTCTCACAGTCTTGCCTGATGGAAAGAATTTTATGAGGAACTTTTTGACTAAGTCATCCCATGATGTGATTGAATTGTTCGGATGCATATTCAACCACTTTTATCTTCCCCTAACAATGAATGGGGGAAAAGTGTCAGCCTCACATAATCTGTACTCACCCCAGTCAGAATGAATGTGTCAGTAACCTCAATGAAAGTCTGCAAATGGACTTGTGGTTCCTAGTGTGAAAGCCATACAAATTGTCCACTATTGATGAGAAACTGCACCATGCTATTATTTAACTTGAAATCCCCCCCCCCCCAGCAGCCGATCTTTGAATTGGGGAAGTCAAGTTCGTCGAAAGTGGGACTACCACTTCCCTCATTGTCCTGCGGGCTGCTTGTTATTCAGCCATTGGAGTAGGAAATATTGGTCTTCTTCTAGTTTTGGAAATTGGGGGAGAAAGATTGTGTCTCTCCTTTGTTGATGGAAATGTTGTTCGGGTTCGGGGCTTGGTTCAACCAAATTCCTATCCCTTGCCAGTTTACTAAACTTAAAACCTGTTTCCTGCAATCACAAAAACTAGACCAAGCATAAAAACACCAAATAAATCTAAAAGTAAAACTAAAATAAATAATTTCCAAATAACAAGTCTCCGGTAATGGCGCCAAAAAGTTGACAGTGCCCAAGTGCACACGCAAATGTATGTGGTCATATAAAGTAGTAAAGTGGCCTTCAAGAAGCCAAGTATCGGTCACACGGAGACTTGATTTAACAATGATTTGATTTCAGTTTAACTTCTAAGATTATTTTAGTAAAAGGTACCCAAAAAGAGTTTAGATATTGTAAATTGCAAGTAAAGTAAATAGTACGTAAAGTAAAGATCTTGGACAATAACTAGGAGTAAAACCCAAGGTTGAAGCACTTTGAAAAATCGTACTATGTTATTGACTTTCATTCATTAATTCACTTATCTTGGTTATCGATTCATAGGTTTTATTGCATGATCATGGTCTCCCGACCTCTAACCAATTACCTAATGTGGACATTACAACTACATCGTTGAGCGGGGATGTAATAATCTAATTAAGTTGTTTAAGCTATCATCTTATTTTTGAATCAAGTAACGCATCTAAGTACATCTCTGTCCTAGATACTAATTCATATTCCTTATTTTGTAAATGACTATGAACCATACTTTGTTCAATCTCACATTCTATCTCCCTATTCCTTCTCCCGAGTTCACAAGAGTGACAATGGGTGTATTCTGAAGGTGATCAAGCCTCAAAATAGTTAAAATAAGATTGAAAACACAACCATAATGATAATAAAATCAATTAACTAAAAACAAAGCAATATTACTCATGTATTCAGCTTCAACCTCGAAAAGAGGCCGTTTAGTTGCGTATAGTCATAATCGTATTCACTAGATTGTAAGTAATGACTAAGGACATGAATGAGCTAAATTAAAATGATAAAAACCTAAGTTATGAAGTTTTTACAGACTTTTTGATGTTCCAAGACGTCCAAATATGATTAATAACTAGTACAAAGATGTATTTATAGTGGACAACAAGTCACAAGCCATATAGGATTCAAATTGCACTTTTTGGCCGTGTATGGCTTGGACCTCGCGATGCAACTACTGGAAATATTTATGAAAGTCACATCAATATCCCTGGAGAAGTGTGTGTAAGTCACGTCACAAGCCTTAGAGATGTGTGTGGAAGTCGTGTCGCGAGCTCATCCCGACACCTCTCTGGAAATTGCATCTTGAAATTTGGTTAAGTCTTGAATGTTCCTCCTTCTACCTAAGTCTCTGTGGTGTCTTTCCAATGGTTTTACAGCCTCCAAATCAACTATATTTCATCATATTAAGCTCAAAAAATATCCTACTATAACATACCACACGAATTAGATATTCAAACAACACAATATCCATCACGACGAATCAAGAACAAAAGCTGACAAGGCAAATTTCCATGATCTTCCACTTCATGTTCTGACTCTTTACTTGACTCTCTAGAACTTTGTACACAATCAAAAAGTTGTTCCACATATAATAACACCATTAAAACCATTTAGAACACATTAAAGACAATATAATCCAACAAAAGAGACTAGATAAGCACCTAGCTCAAGCTATTAACACTAGTTTTATCGATTGAACTCTAAGTGATCCAATTAAACCCAACTTGTTTGGAATACAATTTTCAGATTGTATTCACATACTTTATCACTTAGATGCTTATTTATATCAATAAAAACATCTTAATCACTCAATTTATCCTCAAAACAAGGTGAAATAAGCTAGAATAGTAACACTAGAGTGCATAAATACATCCAACATCATTGAGGTAGACAGAGAGAAGATTTAAGTGATTGAGAAATTATCTCCACCAATTTTTATGATGGTTGTTCGTAGCTTGTTGGGATATGCTGGGTTTTATAGGCGATTCATCAAGGATATCTCCAAGATTACCAACCCTCTTTGTAGGATTCTTGAGAAAGAGGTGAAATTTATGTTTATTGAAGCATGCTTGAAGGCTTTAGAATGTCTAAAAGAGAAGTTGATGACTGCTCCTATCAGTGTGTCCCCAGATTGGTCCTTTATATTTAAGATTATATGTGACACAAGTGGAGTGGCCTTAGGTGCTATACTAGGCCAACAAAAAAAAGATCTTTCATCCTATCTACTATGCTAGTAAGGCACTAAACCCTGCTCAAAAGAACTACACAGTTACTGAATAAGAATTGCTAGCAGTGGTTTTTACTTTTGAGAAGTTTAGGTCGTATTTGATTGGGACAAAGGTAGAAACTCACACTGATCATGTAGCATTGTGGTACTTAATGGAAAAAAAAATATGCAAAGCCTAAACTAATTAGGTGGGTTCTGTTGCTACAAGAATTTGATTTCAAGGTCAAGGACTGAAAAGGCACTGAGAATCAAGTTGCAGATCATTTGTCTAGCCTTGAGGAGAAAGCTATGCTGAATGTTGAAGACGGGCTCGAGATTGATTACAGTTTTCCAAATGAGTAGATACTGGCATCTTCTCAAGATCTAATTCCATGATTTTCTGACTATGCAAATTATCTAGCAAGTGATCTAGTCCCAAAAGATCTCTCCTTTCAGCAAAGATAGAAGTTTATGCATGAGGTAAGGAAATTTTTTTGGGATAAGCTTTATTCATTTAAAATTTATATGGATGGGACTATATGTAGATGTATACTGGAGGTAGAGATGATGAGCATACTTGAGACTTGTCATTCTTCACCAGTTGGGAGTCATCATGGAGGAACCCGCATATCCACAAAATCCTGCAATGTGGGTATTATTGGCCAACGATCTACAAAGATACACATGATTTTGCTTCAGCTTGTGATCAATGTCAGATCCAAGTTAACATCTCTAGATGCCATGAACTTCTTGTGACCCCTATTCTAGAATTGGAATTATTTAATGTATAGGGTGTATATTTTATGGGTCCTTTTATAAGTTTTCTTGGCATGAAGTATATTCTTATGGCTGTGGATTATATTTCTGAGTAAGTGGAAGCGGTTGTGCACCCCAACATTGAAGCATGTAGTGTCACTGTATTCTTGAAAAAGCATAGATTTTCTTAATTTGGCATACCACGTGCTATCATTAGTGATGGTGGGTCACATTATTGTAATTGTCTATTCAAAATTCTACTGGAGAAGTATGAAGTGAAACACAAGGTGGCAACACTTTATCATCTGCAGACTAGTAGACAGGTTGAGGTATCCAACAGAGAAATCAAGTCCATCTTGGTGAAGACAGTGAAGGACAATAGGTCAGATTGATCACAAAAGTTAGATGATGCATTATGGGCTTACCGAACAATGTTCAAGACCTTTACTGGTGTATCTCCTTATCAGTTGGTGTTTGACAAGTTATGTCACTTGATAGTGGAACTTGAACATAAAGCACTATGGGCGCTAAAAAAACTGAACTTTGAGTGGCAAGATACATCCAAGTAAATGATGAGCAAGATGAATAAATTGGATGAATTTTGACTCTAGTCGTATGAAAGTTTTGCAGTTTACAAAGAAAAGATGAAACTGTATCATGATCGCAAGATTGAGAAGAAAATATTTGAGAAAGGTGACTAGGTATTGCTCTATAATTCAAGGCTTTACTTGTTTCCAGGTAAGTTGAAGTCTAGATAGTATAGTCCATTTACTATTCTAAGAGTGTTCCCATATGGTTCTTTGGAATTAAAGTGGGATGGTGAAGCCTCATTCAAGGTGAATGGGCAAAGAGTAAAGCAATATGTGGGTGACACTAAAGAAGTAAGCGTAATTCATGAAATGGACCTTGGTGAAATCTGATTAACCAAAGAAATTATGTCTTATCGCGACACTAAATCAAGCGTTGCATGGGAGTCAACCCATAATCTATTTAGTGAAATCTAGTATCCAACTTAGCCACGCCATTTCGCGATGTTAAATCAAGCACTACTGGGAGGCAACCCATGTTTTTATACTTAATAATTTATAGGGTGGATGTGAAGAGTAAGAGGGAAAATGAGGAGGGGATTGAGGACCAACCTTGAAGACAAATGAAGAAAGACATCGTGCTACAACGTTAACTAAGGCACCAGGTGGGAGAAAAGCCACATATGCCACAAAAGTGACTCATATCCTTTCCCTCATGTTTTTGCAGTATACATGTTAGCTTTTGCATATAAATGACTCATGCATTTATGGCACTACGGAGTGCATTGGATGAGCTTGGAAAGGGGGAAGTGTGCGATTTTGCATTGAAAGCTGAACAGGGGAAAAATCTATAAAAATTGAGCAACAAGCTAAACAGGGGGAAATAGGGGAGTAGAGCTTCTCTCAATTACTGTGATTGTGATCCCCAAGTAAGGTCACAGTCACCTGTATGTATACAATTGCAGTCACCTGACCATAATCGCGATCATTTTAGCCACTTAATCCTTAATGTCCCCCATTTCCCTTACACCCCCTTTCAAGTTTTACTCTATAATTAGGCTAAATTTTGGCAAAGTTTTTCATCTCTCCAACATCATCCTTGCATCTCTCTTGTATCACAAAACAGGTAGGTATCATGAATGTATTTTCTTATTTTTTAAAATAGGCCATATAATAAATTATTAAGAGGGAATCTAAAGTCTTGATTGTTATGCTTTCCATGTTGTAATACATGGTATTAGTGTGGTGTTGGATGCTTGAGTAAGGTGTGCACATATGTGGGGCAATCTTGAGTGCCCAAAAATGTGTGAAAAATATAGACAAATAATGTGTGCACACCAAGTGCTTTACACATTGCCCAAATAAACTTTCAATAATGATATTTATATTTTAAAGGGCACATTCAAATACTTATTAGCATTGTTCCATTGGTATTCATGTGAATCCATATTGTAGAGCATGCTAGTGGGCTAAAAAGTTGGAAGAAATTTGAACACAAGAAGCTAGTATGAAATGAGCCTCAGGTATCGCGACTGCGGTCAGGTGGCCGCGATCGCGGCAACATGAATGTGGTCATGGACTGCAATTATGGTAATTAGGGCTATTTTATTTCCATGCCAAAAATTCTACACTTCCCATTTTAGCCTAACACCACCAAGCACCCATTCTAATGAGCTTTATTGAACAATGTGGTACAGTTTGCATGATAAAATCTCATTGATTAATATAAAGTGTGCCTAGTTCTTTCAGGATGACTTCATGTGCAAGCATGATCACATCTGTTCATGGAACCCAAGTGCCACGCTCACTACTACAGTGATCTTTTAAGGACAAATTTGCTACTAGAAAAGGTATTTGTTTGGAGATTGTGCCGAAGAAACTACTGGCATTTCATTACAAACTTAAAGCCACAGGGTGGCAGTGCTTTTCCCCCAATCCCTGCATTGCAAATGAATGATGGATCCATAAATTCTATTCCAACATCAGTGTAGTGTCCTTTTCAGACCTATTCAATCGACTATTAAGATTTGGGGCAAACCAATGAAAGTTAGGTCTAAGAAAATCAATGATGTTTATGGGCTCCAACATGGAGACATAGGTGAATTCAAAGCAAAAAGGTGTAAAGTGAGGAGTTCGTTAGCACAACGGCTATGCCCCAAAAAGAAAATCTCTTGGTCAAAAACTAAAAGCAACATCTTCATTAATAACTTTACTTCTAAGGCTTGGATATGGTTGCACATTATTTGTAGTTGAGTCTCTCCTTGTACTGATATTACAGCAGTCCTAGATCTACGTGCTTAAATAGTTTCTTGCATTCTAGATGGCATCCCTTTAGATGTTGGTCAGCTTATGGTCAATGATATGGATCACTTCAAGAACAAATGTGATACGCATCTATTCTTCCCCTCTTTGATTACTGAGCTTTGTTGGAGAGTAGGGGTTGATGCTAGTAATACATGGGTGTGTCCTAGTGCTCCCATATACCCCTGGCAAAGGAAAGAAGAGAAAGATCGACTTGGAAAGTTCAGCATGTATTAAGTTTGAGTTTTATAATCCAACCACTATTGGACCTCTTGAGGAGATTGGAGTTGATATTGCAGCCATAAGGGAGCTTGTGTCTAGTTTTCCCCAAGGTTTGGGAGATCCTTCCAACACCCTTCATTCATATATTTCACGTGCCAATTATGAGAAGTACAAGGATGACCAAAAGAAGAAAGAATCTACCATTGATAAGCTTAAGAAAGCCTACTCCTTTTTGCTAAAGTCACATTGAGACCTATGAATTGCACATAAAAAAATAGTTACAAGAGAGAAGAAGAGGGATGAGTTCTTTATCAAGATGTGAAAGGGGGTGAAGGGCCTATAGAAGGTCCTAAAATACTAAGATAGACTTCTTTCCTCTTGGGTAGAGAGTGATGATGCGACCCAAGTCGAGCGGACTGATCTTGAGAAGAATCATGATAATGTAGTGTCTGAAAGTGAAAGAAGCCCTTGATGCGGTTTTAGGGAGTACCTTTATCTCTTTAATCCTTTATTGTTTATGCAGTTGGGACACTGCTACCTTTTTAGTTGGGGGTGTCTCCTTATTCATTTGATTTGGGACTGTGTTATTGATATTTCTGCATATTTTTTTGCTCTTTTTGATGATTCTTATTTTTATTTAGGTTATAATATTCGGGTACTCTGATGGAGCCCATAATTGCATGGATTAGTTACTTTGTTCTTAGTTGGTTACTTTAGTTTAGTTTGGTTTTTAGTCATGGATGCAGGGGATGTCTGAGTTCCTATGGCATCAGGGCCATAAATGCAAGGGAAGTCTGAGTACCTGTGGAATTGATAAATTAGGATCGCTTTCATACCCATTGGAGAAGTCTGAGAAGCCATATGGTGGTCCACCCATATTGGAGTAAAAATGTGAGACAATAACTTGGGTTGTTGCCATGATTAGCAAATTATGTATGGTGCGGATACAAAAGAAACAACCCCCTCTGTCTGAAAATTTTGTGAAATTTGAGGGCTTGGATGTGAGCAACCTTATTATAAAACTTTTCCTCTTTCTATGACTCCAAAACTTGACTTTGAAAGAATAGTGAATACTCTATCTTTGTCTTAAGAAGGAGGAACAATTGAACCCCTTTAACAAAATTCGCATGCCATATGTGTGAGCTTATTTGTCTACATTTTATGTGTACTTGTACCATCTAGAACTTGCCCCATTAATCTTTTAAATCTAAATTTTGATTAAGCTTTGTTGGTAAAATGATCATGGGTCATCTTGTGACATTGGAAGCCCAATTTAGACTAAAAATCCTACCAATACATAGTAGTTACCCCTAGTCACCCTTTTTGAGCCTTTGTACTTTTCTTTGGCAAACACATTACAAGTCCTGACCTTCTATTTTTCCTCTTTTGAACCATACCCTCCTTGAACTTAAGAGTAAAAATTGAGGTAAAAGACTAAGTTGGGGTGGTTGAAATTGAAAAAAGTGTAGTTGGGCCATGAAATCATAAGAAAGTGCCTATGAGGTTAAGCAATTAAAGAAAATTTATTAGAACAAAGAAAAGACCCCACAGGGGAAATAAAGTCATTATCTATGCACAACAACAAGAAAAAGAAGAAAGTGGGAAAACCAAGAATAGGCAAATTAGGCCAAATAGTAAGAAAAAATGAGTGGCCCAATAGGAAAAAATGATGAGAGTTCGATGTAGAAGTTCAAGGAGTGTCTAGCCTTATTGTCCTAAGTTGATATCCTACCCTACCTTAAACCTACATTTTAAGCTCAAAAAGTCCTTTGTGATTTCCAACCAAGTTTGATCATTGTAGTGGCAATTGAAAATAGGGACAAGCCTATGGCATGGTACTTGTTAACATGTACAATTTCTTGAAAAAGAGCGTGTTTGCACTTAAAATTCCTTATTGAATGATTGGAAATTAGGTGTGTGAAATTTTATTTCTTATGAGGAGGCATGTGAACAAGTTGAGGTGGGTGATTTTTTTTATCTTCCATAGTATAACATGGTTGTGGTTAGCAAGTTAGTCATTTCTAGAGTGTTAGTAGTTGTTATATGGTTGTTCCCCAAAGTCTAATGCATCTTTCAAATATTCTATTTTATGTTGATGGTTTTAGTTGAAACCATTTTGCTCATGTGTGAAGAACTTTTTATGGTAATAATCAAGTTGGAGTCATCGTAACCATTGGGTAATAAAGTGTGGACATACATATGGATTTGTCTAATAGAAAAGGGTGGTGTTGCTTAAGGACAAGCATGTTTTAAGTTGGGGTGTTAATGAGTGGTGATTTTACCACTTATTTGCACCATACATGGGTGCAAACTACCATGTTTTGTATAAAAAATGAAGCATCATCATGATTTAAATTCACTAATATCTATATTCTGCAGGTATATAGTTGAGAAGGTGAAAAGATGTGGATTGTAGCTAAAAATGAATCAAATGGAATCAAAAGGAGTATAGTTAGGGACCAGGAGAAGTTCATCCTTATTTACCACGACCACGATCCTCAAGCTGCGGCCACGGTCAACAGAAGCAATTGTGGAGTACAACCGTAGTGAGATAGATGCAGTCACGGTTGAACTTACGTGATCTTAGTTTAGTGGGTATACTACCCAAGGCAGTTTGTAAAATTGCTTAGACAAATTCCAAACTATGTCTTTGCAAAAACCCTTTCTTCTTTGGGTATTTCTTACCTCATAGACATTTTTTTGAATTAGAAGCAAAAAACCCTAAATTGGTCAAGTATATACAATTGTGGAGGCTTGATTTCTTAGCATTTTGTGAAGAATGAATGCTTTGGATAATTCGGATAGTATATATTGCTTTACTTTCTTCATTAGTAGCTAAGTAAATTAGTCTTGGAATTATATTGAACTAAAGTGTAATTGTGTGTGGGTGTTGTTTTGTTCGCATGATTGTTAGTTGTTGAGTGTGGATTCCACCATTTCTTGAACATATGAGTTGGAATTTATGGGTGAAAACCCCAAATCTCCAAATGGGTTTTATGGGCGAAAACCCCAAACTCTATAAATCCTTCATCATACTTGAAAGAGGATGAAGGTGAACATGAGGTAACCCATAACATCCTTGAAAGAGAGTTATAGAGGACAAGACAGTAGTGGACAATTAAGCCTTTGATTTACTACCTTTTTCAATCTTAGAAATAAGAGTAATAGGAGTGTAATCATGTCAAGAGCATCATCTTAGAAATAGAGATGCTTGATTGAGGTTTTGGGTGATTATGAATTGTACACTTGTTAGGTGGTCAAAAAAGCCAATGAGTGAAATCGTTGGGGTTTTATTGAAAGATTAACCACATTGATCATCAACCTATCCTATCATTTAGTTAACAACTAAGCTTCATGTTAAACCTTTCTCAACCCATATGTTTTTACCTATAGGTAGACATAATCCAATGATCTCCTCAAATCTTGATTTTAAATCAAAAGTGTCATATTCGTGCATTGCTAATAAAAAATCATTACAAACCAATCCCAAACTAGTTCCCCCTATTTTATTTTACATGTCGTGTTTATTAGCATTACCGATAACCTTTTAGTAATTAGATCCCCCATAGGACTTGAAATTTATAATTTCCTCCTTGTGGATTCAACCCCAACTCAAGTTGGGTTATTGACAATGACCACCTCACCCCTCAAATATTGGAGTGAGTTGAGCATTATTAAGGGGCATTCAACATAGGCAAAGAAGTGAAAGACAAGTTTCATAAGTAGGGAGGTACCAAGACGACGGAAGTATAAGCCTATCAAAACCTTTATAACAGCCTTGTAAGCACTATGTGAGATATTAGCTAGGTATATATGCTATTTTTTATAGATGTTTGCTTTTAGTTTGGACACTGACACATATAAAATACCCTCAAAGAAACATGTGTGGCATGGAAAAACATACTAGATCATCTATCACATCATCCTCATTAATGCCTCATTTAGATAAGATTTAACATATTCCTAAAGGTCAAAGTAAAGTTGTTAAAAGAGAAGCTAGTTCTAGCAGAGTCCAAAGTCATACATCATCTCTAGTAGATCAACAAAATTTGGAGGCTTCTCCTGATGTAGTTATAAATAAATTGTCTGAACTTTTGCTTAATATTTATGTATTAATTGATGTGGTCAATCATATACACTCTATTCATTGTTGGAAAGTTCTAAATGACACTAGAATTATTGGTTAAACCATCTAAATTGTCTTTACTAGTTGGTGAGTCTATTATACTCAGAAGAATCTATCATAATTATAAAGTATTTCTTAGAAATCGTGATACATTGTCTAACCTTATTGATCTAGGGATGGTAGATTTTAATAATATAATTGGTATAGATCGGTTCTTCTTGTTATGCCATGGTAGATTGTTGAGCAAAAAGGGTGCATTTTCATTTTCCAAATTAGGTAATTCTTGAATTGAGGGTAATAATAGGGTGCCAAGAGGTAATTAATTTCTTATCTTAAGGCAAAGAAGATACGTCAAAAGGTTACATAAGTTATCTAGTAAGGGTACTTTCCCTATAATTACATATACTTTTTTTATGCTCTGTAATTTTACAATGTAGCATACAAATATGTAGGCACATAATTAGATTTCAAAGTAGGATTCAACTTATCAGATGTTGATGATGCTCTCTATCCTTTTAAAAGGGATAGTTTAGGGTGTGTGTTGGCATCCAGTTACGTCAGTATGATTAGTAGAGGCTCCATGGACAAGTAGTCAATCAAGTTATAGTCAACTTTAAAATGATTTATGTTAAACTTATAGTCTTTTAGTTTAGTTTTAGTTTGCCTATTTTACTATGCTGCTTTAACTCAATTGTTTTTTATGTATGATCTTAGTATTATGCAAGTAACAAGGGTTTGCTTGGGTCGCTCATAGTTTTAAGTACCGTGTTTTATCTAAGGTGTAGACTCAAAGCATGAAAAACTTGGTATCATAGCATAAACTTCAAGTGTCCTAGGAAGTCTATGAAGTCATATCACTTGGATTATATATATGGCTTTTAGGGCTCAAAATCTTTATATGAAGGACTATGGACATTGAATAAAATATTCATATTCTTTCATACTCTAAATAGTTTAATACTATGATCCCCTAAACTAATAAAGATTTATAGGCTACTTCAAATTCCTCTGACTATTCCGTATTTTTAAGAAAATATAAGTAGTATAGATCAATTTCTTACCAATATGGTGCTCTTAGATAGAACTGAACTATCAAAAATTTTAGAGACTATACAAAGGGATTGAGAGGAGCTTATTAGTGTGCTATAGTCCATTAATTTACAGGCTTTCACCTATATCTATATAAATTGTGGTCTCAAGCATAGAATGTGATAGTGTATCTAGATTTTGTTCTATCCCTTTGTTATAGATAACACCCATAAAAAGGGGAAATATGTATCATGATTTGATTCTTGGGTAGTATTGTCATTGAGTGACAATGTGATATGGAATTTTATGATTTATAAGAAGTAGAATAAACTTGGAATTAAAGGTGTGAATATAGAAGTTTAGTAGCTTGAAAGGTAGGGATAATGATTTGTTAAAGTATAGTATATAGATAGAGTTATGTATCCATTAAGTTAGTACTGAGGTAATTTTTCTTTAGGTATTAACTATGGGGTAGTAAGTGTGGTGTAGATTTTAAGACTATGTTCTTGTCCAATTGTTTCAGCCACACACACTTTTGTCATTCTAGTTTTGTAGTTGTACCCACAGCTTTTCATTATTAGTTGTTTCGTTGCAATAATTTCTAGTTTTGGGGGTATTCTTAAACATTTAATTATTCCCCATTGAATTAGTTATCAAAATTATTTGAATTACTAGATGATAATGGAGTTGTTTTTTTCTTGTTTAAAAACTATTATGAATTGTTGTTGGATAATTTAGATTAGATGGTTCTCCCTCCAGAAGGATAGTGTGGGTGTTACTTACTTAGTGTGGGTATCACTCGTAATGGAATTTAGTTATGATAAATTTTGTATCAGATCCCTAGGTTTGTTGATCTTGATCTACCAAAATGAGTCTAGTAATGTCTTGTAAAATGTAATGGAGACGTTTGTACATTTCTTTGAGAGGCTATAGGGCTATAGAAAATTGTCACTTTCTGTAATACCACATACTTTTCATAGCTTGAAAAGTTTTCGAAGAATGTTAGAAGCTTTATTTGATAGATTAATCCACTTTTGTACAGGTGGTATTTTCAAGATTCTTACTTTTTATCAGATTTGCCCAAATCCGACACCCGGGTAAAGAGTTAGAGCCTTTTTAGTGAGATAGTGTATCACGTGAGCCTTCAGTGCATCGCGGAGATTGTTCAAATAGCAATTATCAATTTCTAGTGTTGCTCTACGATAGTGGCACATCGCGCTAAACTTCCAGGTCACAACAAGGTGGCAACGCTATAGGTCCACGTCGTGCTACCGTGTAATTTCCCATTTGTCACTTTCCAGTGACTTGGCGTGATAGATAAAAATTGGGAAATTTTCTCAGAAATTAAAGACGCATCCAGGGTTAAAAGGGTTAATTCCCCACCCCTATATATACCCAATAACACGTGATTTAGTCATTCTTCACCTAAAATATACTAGCTTCTCTTAAGTTTCTCTCAAGAACAAGCTAGGGTTTCTATTGGGGATTTAAATTCAAGAAGGTTTCACCGTCAATCCTCAAGAAATCACATCCCAGGTATGGATAGTGTTCATTCATGGACTCCTTTCATCCATGAAGTCCAAGAATCTCTTTTCAAATTCAAATGTATGAATTTTGGGTGTGTGTTGCTCATGTTGATAATGACCAATTGAGTTTTAATCCATGTTTGGTGATAAATTTCATATGGAATTGACTAGTAAATATGTAGATTCATGTAAAACTAGGATTAAAACCCTTGGATAATGAAATTAGATATGAATCGTGATGTTTGATTGTTGTATAATGTTGTCTACATACATTATGCCTACCATCTGTTTGATTAAATGCCTATACAAAGGAAAAGTGCCCAACTAGCATGATATTATGAAATCCCCATGATTGTACAAGCTTATGCGTACAACATGTTTGATGGAGTGTTTCAACATATGAATTATGAATTGTGTTGTTAGTCATGTGTTCATGTAAGTCATGCTATGCCAGTATCTTTCTATCGAGTCCTTGGGGTACTTATACCCAACAATTTAGTTGTGTGCCTAGAATCATGTCATGTTTTCGAGATACTCTCAGTCAAGCTATGATCCATAGAACTCAGTCAGTCATATGACTCAGCAAAACCCAAAAATCTCAGTAATCTCAGTACTAAGTAATCTCAGCAACCTCAGTATTCCCAGTCAATCTCAGAAACTTTAGTACTCTAATTCAGTCCTCAGAACTCAGTATATTTCGTCAGTCAATGGATCTCAGTAAATTAAGTTTAGCTTCACTAAACAATACCATTAGAATTAGCTCAGTTCAGTTAATCAGTTCAATGTCTTTCAAATGGGAGTAGGATTCAGCACCGAGCGAGCCTAGGGATGGGGACTCACCAACTAGATAGGACTAAGATCTCTAGAAGAAATCTCTAAGTTCTAAAACTACGTAGCCAGTGTATGAACAACATGTCATACGTTAGATAGGACTGACATACTCAGGGATCACCCATTAGAATATTTAAATATATAGGATGATCCCAGGGGTCACCAACTAGATTAGGACTGACTCCACAGTAGTTGTCTTTACCAGTGGCATGGTACTAACACCCTTCCAACTGAGGTTACAGGTTGGACCCCAGTTAGATTAGTATGGGGCATGTAGGTTAGATGAATACATCCTACAGTTTCAGTTATAGAATCAGGATTATCAGATACAGTCAATTCAGGTCAGCAGTATAGATTTAGGACTATCAGATACAGTCAATCCTTATCATTATTAATAGACCCCGGGATCACCCACCAGACAGGACTGATCTCAACTATGGTCAATTATATCAGTATTATCAGATGTAGAGATCACTTGCTAGATAGGACTGATCTCAGATTCAGTTACTCAGATACAATATGAAACTCAGCTAGTTCCATCAGGTTCAAGATTGTTAGATAAATTCACTCATGTTATCAGTTATATCATTTATCAAAACTTATGTTACTAGTATTCAGCTTCAAGACTGCCAGATACAGTCAACCAGACTAGTTCTTCATAATCAGAACTGTCAGATACAATTATCCATGTATCAGTAACATAGTATCAGTCCCTCAGTATTGAATAATACAGTATGAATTTCTCACTCATCAGTGACTCAGTAGTCAGAACTCAGTACTCAGTCCTATCATGATCTCAAATACAGTTATGTATAAATACATGTATTCTTACATTCATGTTAGTCAGTTAATTAGTATTGTTCATGAATATGAACATATTACATTCTGCCTACCTCACTTGCATACCAGTACATTCAAAGCACTGACGCATTTACGCTATAGTGTCTTATACCATAGGTTTTAAAGCACGAGCTCCAGAGAACCAGTAGCATCCCAGTTCAGTGATCAGAGTTAGCAGTGAGTCCTCATCTTTCAAGGACATTATGATTTTAGTACTAATTCAGTTTTTAGTTTATTTTAATATTCAGAGTTAGTTGGGTACATGTCCTATCAACTCCTTATTCAGATAGTTTAGAGGCTTTCATACTATAGCATGCTAGACAGTTATTTCAGATTTGCTTTGGTATGTTATACTATTTTTAGACATTGTTTATTAGATGTTCATTCATTTTTGAATGTTATGGCCATTCAATTCATGTTTCCATATTATATGGTATATTATGTAGTATACAGGTACAGATATCAGTCATAGGTTAGCTTGTGGTCCTTTGGGGTCATAAGCATTGTGTAGCATTCTGGGTACCAGATTCGGGGCATTACACTTTCTTCCTTCTTTCATGCAATAAATTGATTCCAATTGACATCTAGCGATCCATATTTATACTTAACCTACTTACTCTATTATGTGTAGATGGTAGAGATGAGAGCTAATAAAGATAGGGAAACAACTTCTGCACTAGTTTTTCTAGTTGTAGAACCCACCATTAGAGGCATAGGATGGGGTAGAAGAAAAGTGACAGGTAGAGTAACACGTGCTAGAGATGGAGCTCAGGTTTCATTCAATCCAAACTGAGAGATATTTGAGAGCCCTTCTCACCCTAGGACCATATAATAAGGTTATGAATGAGAAGGTTTTGGAACAGGAGGAGGAAGTACCAATTTCAGTAGGTGCAATAACTCCATTGATGTCACCTAAGGGGATTCAGTAGGTACTTGCTTTTTTAGTAGTATAGGAGGTACTAGAGTCTCTCCTACAGTGCCTATATAATAATTTTCAAGAGTGTAGCCTGCTTCTAATTTTATTTCTAGAATGGATGAGGTCTTAGGAATGGAGGTTTTTCCTTTTCCTATTTATGTTCTATTATTACTGGGACTGAGCATGATATGTTGACTAACTTTCTAAAGTTCAAACATCCTACCTTTGTTAGTTGGGAAAAATTATGCCTTTAAGTTCATTCCTTATTGTTATGAGTGGCTATATAAGATGGGCATTGTGTAGTATCATGGTGTAGAATCTGTAATTTCCAACTGTGTGGTGATGAAAAGTAGCAGTGAAAGGCATATATAGACTATTGGTCTCCAGCTTTACCTCCTTTGACATGGACTTAGTTCAATTCTCTATTCTTGGATAAATATATTCTATACACTTTTCATGATAATAAGAAATATGAATTTCTAGTATTTGAATAGGGAAGTATGTTAAATATAGCTTATGAGGGTAAAATTCATGCCCTATCAAAATTTGCATCTCAACTGCTTGGTATTGAGGAGAGGAGGATCTATCTCTAGTCAATGGTTTGAATACTAATTTGTAGGTTATGGCTTTGTAGATAACTTCTATTGGAAAGACTTTTGATGGTTTTTTGATTACGTAAAGAGAGTGGAAGGAGTCAAACTAGTTGTCTTGGACAAAATAGAAATAAGGAAAGCCTAGAATTCAGATAACTTCAGTGATTCTTATTTTAAGGGATATAGTCATTAGGACTATGCATCTCAACCTATACAGTTAACTCTGTTAGCATCTATTGGGGTCCATTAGGGACCACGTAGTAGTCTTAAGTTGTAAGAAGCCAAGGTGTTTCATATTCTTTTGCTATTTATCACTTACTGAATCAAGGTTTTATTACCTATAGTAGTTTTGGCCACTTTAAGAGAGTTTGTCCTAATGTTAGGCAGGATAGTTTCTAAGATAATCTATATTTTAAAGCTATTGTACTAGATATTAAATCAAGTTGTGGTAATGGTAGAGGTCATCGACATAGTGGTCCTAGTAATTATTAAGGTGGCATGGTGGAAATTTTGGTGGTGGTAATGTAGGTAAAGGTGGTGCTTAGCCTACTAGAGAGGTTGCTCACATCGATGATAGATCCCATCGCTATGCCTTTCCCTTAAAATCAGAGGTAGATGCTTTAGATATTGTCATTGAATGTATTATTCTCATCTATGACCAGATGTATATGGTTTTGTTTGATCCAAGTTCCACTTATTTTTATGTATCTGTTAAACTTGTGATAGGTTTAGACATGGTTTATGATTTTCTTGACTCATCTATATATGTATCTTCTCCACTAAGAGACTCTATGGTAGTGGCTTGATTTTGATATCATCTTGAGCATGAGTTGATTATCCCTGTATCATGTTGTTCTAAACTGTATTGCTATGGTTGGGACATTAGACTTGCCTTAGATGGATAATGTAGAATGAAAAGGTGTATAATTCAGGACCTGTGAAAATAATTTACTTTATAGGTGCTAAGAAGCTAGTTTGGAAAGAGTGTTCAGCCTTTTTAGTTTACTCCAAGAGCCTTTTTTGAACATCAAAAGCCTTTATGATCAATTCTGGTAGTGCCTAAATTTTAGGAGGTATTTTCTATTGCCTTACATTGCATGCCTTTGTATTGGGGCATAGACTTTTATATTGATTTGGAGTGAGGCACTCACACAATTTACATCCCTCTCTATAGAATGGGTTTGTATGAAATGAGATAGCTCAAGACTCAATTGTAGGAGTTACATGATAAGGGATCCATTCATCCTAGTGCTTTACTTGGGGTGATGTAGCATTTTTTGTTAAGAAAAAAAGATGGTATCATGAGAATGTGTACAAACTATTGATAGTTGAATAAGGTTACCATTCAAAAAAGTATCCTTTACCCTGAATAGATGATTTATTTGACTAGTTGTAGGTTGTTTCTATATATTTCAATATAGATTTGAGGTCAGGGTATTACAAGTTAAAGATTCAGCCTAAGTATTTACGTAAAATAGCTTTCAAGACTTATTATGGACATTATGAATTCTTTGTGATGTAATTGGGTTTACTATTGCGTTGATAATATTTAAGAGTTTGATAAATATTATAGTCAAATCTTTCTTGGATTCATTTGTTATTGTATGTATTATATACATTTTTATTTACTCAAAAATTCAGAGGGAACATGTGTGTCGTATGCATAGTCTTAGGTATTTTGGAGAAGAAACATCCATATGCCAAATTCTCTAAATATAAGTTTTGGATATCTTCTGTGGTCTTTTATGGGCTTGTCGTTTCTGAGAAGGGGGTGATGATAGATCCCCAGAAGATTGAGGCAACTAAAAGTTGGGCTTGGCCTAACTCTATGACTGAGATTTTAAGTTTTGTGGGTCTTTCTATCTATTATCACAGATTTTTCTAGAACTTCCTATCCATTGTTCTTCATTTAATAATACTGACATAGATGGAGGTACCATTTGTTTGTTCTAATAAATGAAAAGAGATATTTCAAAAGCTCAAGTCTCTTTTGACCACAGCTCTTATCCTTTCTTTACTAGTTAAAGGTAAGAATTTTATTATGTGTTGTGATATTTCACATTCTAGTTTGGTTTTTGTGTTGATGCAGGACAGGAATGTAATTGCCTATGCTTCAAGGCAATTAAACCCTAATGAGAAGAATTATCCAACTCATGAATTATAGTTGATAGTGGTAGTTCTTGCACTTAAGTTATGGAAACACTACCTTTATTGTGTTATGTGCAAGTTGTTCACAGACCATCAGAGTTTATAAAATGTTTCTACTAAAAAGGACTTGAATTTAAGGCAGAGGTGGTGGATGGAGATATTAAAAGATTATAATGTGACCATCCAATATCATCTAAGAATGGCCAATGTGGTGAAAGATGCATTGAGTGAAAAAACTATAATTATGGATAGTTTAGCTTGTTCTAAAATGATAAGGCGACCTTTAGCTAGATAAATCCAAACTCTAGTAATGTTATTTATGCAATTTAAGTGTCTGAAAGGGATGGAGTACTGGCTGTTAGAGAATTAAGGTCAACATTCCTTAATAGAATCAAGGCTAAACAATTTAAAATACAAACTTAAACAAAATTAAGAATAAAGTGGTGTATGGTGAAGCTCAAGATGCCATACTAGATATGTGTATTGTGTTGAGGGAAAGGGGGTATGTGTTTGTCTCCAGTTGATTTTGTGATTTTGAGTTTATTTTCTATAATTCATAATTCTCGATACTCTATACATCCTGGTGCTATAAAGATGTATTGTGACTTGAGATAGCTCTATTAGTGGCTGCAAATAAAGAGAGATATAGTAGAGTATGTGGCTAATTATCATAGTGCTAGCATATGAAGTATGAAAACCAATGTTCTATAGGTTTGCTTCAGAGGATGCCTATTCCCGTGTATATGTGGGAAAGAATTATTATGGGTTTTGTAGTGGTTCTTTCTATGACCTTAGGGCAGCATGACTTGATTTGGGTCATACAGGACAGGCTAACAAAGTTCTCTTAGTTTATATTGATTAAGATCAATTACAACTCAAATCACTTGCCAAGATTTATGTCAAGGAACACTTGAGATTTCATAGGATGCCAATTTCATTATATTCAATAGAGCCATGTATTTTACCACTAAATTTTTGCATAAGTTGCATGAGGAGTTAGCCATGAAGCTTGATCTTTGTACTATATTTCATCCTCAGATTGATGGTTAGTATGAGGAGATTATTCAGATATTTTAGAATATTCTACGAGCATGTGTGGATGATTTTAGGGGTCATTGGGAAAAACTCCTACCCTTGAGTGAGTTTTCATAGAACAATAGTTGCTACTCTAGTTTTCACATGGCCCCATTTAAAGCTTATTATGGGACAAGGTGTAGATCAACCATAGGTTAATCTAAGGTGGTTGATATAAAGACTTTGGGACCAGATTTGGTAAGATAACCTCAAGAGAAAGAAAGGTTCATTTAGGATAAGTTTTCCATATCCCTAAGTAGACAATAGGAATATGTTGACTAAAAGGTAAGAAATATGTATTTCAAATTGGGTTAGCACGTGTTGCTATAGGTGTCTCCCAAGAATGAAGTTATATGATATGGTATGAATGGAAATAAAATACATAGGTATACTATTCCATTTGAGGTACTTAATAATGTGGGTCGAGTAGCTCACAAGCTAGCATTTTCTACAAGCCTTTCATGAGTCCATTTGTTTTATTATGTTTCCATGCCCCCTGGGGATAAAGACTACAAAATTAAGTTGTACTCAGTGTTAATTAATGAGAATCTTTCTTATGAGGAGGAACCAATAGTGATTCTTGACTACGATGCTCAATAGTTTAGGACAAAGGAGAGTAGATCAGTGAAAGGCTAGTGAAAGCACCATCATATTAAATAGGACACTAGGGAAACTGAGAACTTCACTCGTAATAAGTACCCTCACTTGTTTTAGGATTCAGGTACTATTCTTGCTTAATTAGCCTAGTTTTTCTCAATTTAATATTTATGGATAAACAATGGGTAAATTGGTATCAGTTGTAATAAACTTTTTTGTTTTTATAGTATAGTATAGTACGCCCTAAAATTTTGGTTAAGATTCTTCTCAAATAAAGTGTTATAAATTATAGGCTAAGCTAGTCTAAGATGAAATCAATGTGTTGTATCATATATATAAATTTAGTAATAGATAAGATTATACTAATATGATTTTACACTATATTATTATAGCTACGAGGTTAAAAAGTTCATAAAAACTTTTAGAAATGAATTTGAGCTTGTAGAACTATAGATATCACGATTGATGCAAAGGGCCAGTTTGGGATGTCAAAACCAGGAAGTATGCTGCAAAATTTGTAAAATTCTAAGGTTTTCAAACTTTTTGCCTCTCCTATGAAGCTATAGCAAAAGGCAAACTGCTACCATAAGCCCACTACAGTAGTAATATTCCTTCTACAGTGAGAGTTAGTGTCGATCAATCACTTCAGAGATGGTAGATCTTTCTACAACAATGTTGCTATAGTGGGATACAATTAGTTAAATTCAATTTTTAGAATTAAAGTTTAATATTATTCAACTTTCGTTCTAGACTGAGACGGGTGATTTAGGGCAAAAATACTCAATTTCCACCTAAATCCTTCATTGAGGTAATTTAATCCACATATTTAACTAGTTTTTCAATGATTAGTCCTTAGAATTACTAAATTTTGATTGTCAATAATGATTTGACTGGAGTTAGGTAGATTTTTTGGTGCAACTTTGTGAAAACAAGGTGTAATCCTTGAGTTATAATTGTATGCTTAGAATTAATTCTTATAAACATGAATTTAGTAGAATTGAGGCGGAATGGCAATATAAAACCCAAGAATAAGGAAATAGTCATGGTTTTGGCATTGAGGTTATGGAATTAGGTTACAATCCTTGTATTTTTTAGGACATTGTTTGAATAGTTATTTTGTTGTTTTATATGAAACAGCTCAGGTTTTGATCCTTGAAAAATTTCTAAGTTTTAAGCACACTGCCCTAACTACGACTTTCCCTACAAGTCATAGGGTGTCATTACGGGTCATAGGACCCAAGTCGTAGGGTGACCAGTGGAGGTATCCCTTGGTTTGTACTATGATTTTGATTAGCCCCTAGAAAGTTGTAAAGACTCATTACGAGTCATGTTATCCAAGTCGTTGGGTATCTCGTGTTTGCCTAAATGATTTTTATGTTGACTATGATAGGACCCTATGATTCGTAGGGTCTAATTATGAGCTCTAGGGATCAATTCATAGGGTGAATGTGTGTGATTCCAAGGACATTGTCCAACGTACGACCAAATGATATGAGTCGTAGGGAGACCATATGAATCGTAAGTTCAACCGTAGCGACTAAGGGATAAATTTTAGTCTTTTTATTTAGGTCACTTTGGACATTTCCCCTTTTACCCAAATCATAACCAATGACTTAAAACCCCTTTAGGGTGTCATTATCACTCTATAAGCAATTGAAATGTCTTCTTAAACACTGTTAATTCACCAAGTTTAAGATACTTAGGATTTACAAGAAGTTGAATAATTAGGGCTTCCAGGAGCAAATTCTCTCTATAACTCTTGATATTTAAAGGATGTTACGCTTCCCTAATTCTTATTTTATGAAAATGATGGGTTTTACATGGTTTAATTGTATGTATTTGAATATGGATTTTGATATGGTTGAGGGTTTTAGAATGATTGATCTTTGAACTGCTTTCCCATGATATTTATGAGTTGTTCATGGTTTTAATGGAACGTTTTGAACCAATGAGGTGCATGGGTGTGGGAACCAATAGGGTGCATGGGTGTGGGAATTACCCAAGAAGACTTGATCCTTCCATCAGTTTTCTTTCTTAAACTAGAATTAAAGAGTTCTCATTAACATTACTATGTTCATTCTCATTGTTAGAGTCAGGGGCATGTCAGACCAAAGTTGTTTTTTGGATTAGTAGAGGCTTTGAAGATATTACTATGGACATGGGTATAGGTGTTGATGTTGGTTATCAGCATCAGTTATCAAATATTGGCTAGTCTTAGATTCTTCTAAGCTTTTATATCCTTTCTTTTTATATTCTCAAATTTTAGCCACTGTTAGGTATGTTATATTCTTTTTTACTAGGCAACGATAGTGGTCTCTGGTCCTCGATGGACTTGAGATTCCTGTTACGGGCAGACCCTATTTTGGGTCATGACAAAGTTGGTATTAGAGCCTAGGTTTTGTTTCATTGGTTCTCCACAATGTCGTGTCAAGTAGAGTCTCTTTTATGGGTGTGAAGCGTGCCAAACTTATAAGTGAGGGGCTACAAGGCAGTTTGGAATGTTTTGTTTTATTGTCATCTACTTTTGGGATATAGAGTCTAGCATAGTGAAATCTCCTCTAATTCTCATTTGTTCTCTTTTAAGATCATGTCTCTCAGAAGATTTGATGCTCGTGGAAACTCCTCTATCCCGCTTGAGGATAATATCGACGGGACTGATCCTACTTAAGGATTTCATACCTGGTCTAGGGTCTCTACTTCTGATTGCCCTAATAGAGTTCCACTATTCCCTACTAATCTTTCACTTGCCGGTGATACTCTTGTTTGGTCGCCTCCATGAGATATTAATAATGGTGAGTTCCATCATTCTATTCATCTTTTAACACAGCTAGTGACATCTTAGTCATGTTAGTCAGGTCCTGCTACTACCAAGATTTTTTTGAGGCCACAAGGGTTGGCAAATTTATGTTGCTGAATCCTTCAACCATAACTAGTTCTAAGCTTAACGAAGATCCTCAAGGGTTTGGAGATGAGATGGAGAATATTTTTCTTGTAATACATTCTACTGATGTAGAGGGTGTGGAATTCGCTACATATCGGCTGAAGGATGTGGCATATTAGTATACGAGGAGTGGGACTAGTCAAGGGGAGATGACGCAAACTTAGATTTATGGGAGGATTTACTTAGTGCTTTTCTTCATAACTTCTTTCCTCAGGAGTCAAGAAAGGAAAAGGATAAGGATTTTGTGAATTTAAAGCAAGAAAAGATAATGTTGAAGAAGTATGCATTGTTTCATCAGCTGGCCTGTTATGCTCCTGATCTAGTGTCTAGCATGAGAGCTAAGATGAGTAAGTTTTCTTCAGGATTGTCTTGTGACTTGTTGTTAGAGTCCAAGGCTGTTTTTCTTAATATTGACATGGAAATTTCAAGACTTATGGTGTATATGCAATAAGTTAAGAAGGAAAATAAGAAGCAAGCAGAGATGGGGAGAAGTTTGAGTAAGAAGTTTTGTTATTTGGATCAGAGTAGAGCTCAACAACAAAGTGGTATAGATGGGGGATGTTCGAGTAAGAAGTTTTGTTATTTGGATCAGAGTAGAGCTCAACAACAAAGTGGCAGAGATAGGGGAAGATGGTCTAAGAAGAAATGGGGCAGCTTTGGTTCCTATTTTGGGGCTAGTGATACATATCCTAAGCTATCTGTTGATTGTTGTACTTAGAGCAACAATGGTTAAGTCACAAAGTCCCCAATCTCAATCCAGTAGGGCTCAATTGGCTCTATCCCATCCTTCTTATAGATTTTATAGATAATTGCACCATGGCTTTTGCGATGAGGAGAGGAATAAGTTTTTTTGATGTGGTCAACTTTGCTATATTCAAAGTAATTTTCCTTCAAGCCATGTTACTATTGGGGCTAATAAGGTCCCAATTGTTGCTTCTTCAGCTCCTACACCAGCGGGTACTACTTCCAGCCCCGGCACTAGTTGTAATTATATGTATGCTTTTGCCACCAATTAGTATTTAGAGGCACCTCCTGATGGTTTTACTGGTAGATTAAAATATTTCTCTCATGATATATATTGTCTATTTTATCTCAGGTCTACCCTTCTTATGTGGCTATTTATTTTGGTTTTGGTCTTGGGTGTATTCCTGATCTCTTTTATGTGTCCACCCTGATGAGTGACTTTATTATGGCTATAAAAGTCTATAGAGGTTTTGTGGTATCTACCTGTGGTAGGGAGACGCTAGTGGATCTGATAGAGTTAGAGATGTTGATTTTGAAGTGATTTTGGGAATGGATTGGTTTCACTCGTGCTATGGATCTTTTGATTGTTGGACCTAAAAGGTCAGTTTTTGATTCTTGAATGAACCAGTGATTGATTGGGAAGGTAGTTCCTTTATGCCTAAGGGAAGGGTTATTATTTCTTATCTTACAGCCCAAAAATTTATTTCTAGGGGTGTCTTTATCATTTGGTTCAGTTTACAGATTCTAACTATAAGTGTCCTTCACTACCATCCATTCCGGTGGTTAATGAGTTTCCCAAAGTGTTCCCCGATGATCTTCCTGGTGTTCCTCCCGATAGAGAATTAGATTTTTTTATTGTTCTCTTATCGTACAATTATACTATCTCTATTCCCCCTTATAGAATGACTCTAAATGAGTTTAAAGAGCTCGGGGAGCTTTTCAAAGATCTTATTTAAAGGGGATTTATCCAATCTAGTATTTCCCCATGGGGTTCTCTGCTGCTCTTCGTGCATAAGAAGGATGTATCCCTTTGAATGTGTATAGATTATAGCCTATTAAATAAGGTGACAATGAAGAATAAGTATCCTTTTCCTAGGATTGATGACCTATTTGATCAGCTTCAGGAAGCTAAGTACTTTTCTAAAATTGATCTTCGATCGGGATACCATCAGTTGAAGATTAAGGAGATGGATATCCCTAAGACAACCTTCCAAACCCGATATGGTCATTTTGAGTTTTTGATGATGTCCTTTGGTTCGACAAATGGCCCGACAACTTTCATGGATCTTATGAACCAGGTCTATCATTGGTTTTGGATTTGTTCATAATTGTATTGATTAATTACATTTTGGTGTATTCTAAGAGTTTAATGAATCATGTTGATCACCTCTGTATAATGTTTTAGATCCTTAAGAATAAGTGATTATATGTGAAATTCTTAAAGTATGAGCTCTGGTTGAATGCTTTGACCTATCTAGGTCATATTGTTTTTAGTAAAGGGGTCATGGTGGATCTATGAAAAGTTACAGTGGATAAGAAGTGTCCTAGACCCACGACTCCAATCGATATTCGAATCTTTTTGAGTTTGGCAGGATATTATAGAAGGTTTGTGGAATGTTTCACTTCTATTACTGCCCCATTGACACGTTAACTCAGAAAAAGGTAAAATTTATATGGTCTGATGTTTTGAGACTAGTTTTTAAATATAGAAGAATAATTTTAATTCAGCTCCTGTTTTGACCCTCCTGAGGGTACCAATGGCTTTAAAGTTTATTGTGATGTGTCGCATGTGGGAATGGGTTGTGTGTTGATGTTGCATGTCCAGGTGGTTTTATGTGCTTCCAAGTAGTTGAAGGTGCATGAGAAAAATTATTTGAAGCATGATTTAGAGTTTTTGCTTGTGGTCTCTGCTTTGAAGATTTGGCGTCACTATGTTTATGGGGTTCACATCGATATCTTCTCAGTCCATAAGAGTTTTTAGTATATGGACACCTAGAAAGAGTTGAATCTCAGGCAGAGGAGATGGGTTGAGTTGCTTAAGGACTATGATATGAGTCTGTACTATAATCCAGGTAAAGCTAATATGATTGCTGATTCTCTTAGAGGGTTGTCCATGGGGAGATTATCTAATATTGATGGGGAGAAGCAAGGTTTAGTGAGGGGTATTCACCATTTGGATAATCTCAAAGTTCAGCTATAGGAATTTGAGAACAATTGTGTAATTGTGCAAGAAGTAGTGAAGTCATCTCTTAGTGCTAAGGTGAAAGAGAAGTAGGTCTTGGATCCTATTATGATGCGGATCAAGGATAATGAGGGTCCTTAGAAGGGATGGCCTTCGAGATTGGAGGTGATGGTATCCTAAGGTACCAAGGTAGGTTATGCATTCCTACTGTTCATGTGCTGAGAGAGAGGATCATTAATGAGGCTCATGATTTAAGGTATACAATCTATCCTAGTGTGTGAAGATGTACCTAACTTGAAATAAATCTATTGGTGGAATAACATAAAGAGAGATGTGGCAAATATTATAGCTAAGTATTTGGTGTGTCAGGAAGTGAAGGTAGAGCACTTGAGGCCTGGTGAGTTATCTCAAGAACTAAAGTTGCTTGTGTGGAAGTGGGAGGTAATTAATATGGATTTCATTATCGGTCTTCCACAGTCTCGTAGTAAGTTCGATTCGATTTGGGTCATTATGGACAAAATGAACAAGTCTTCTCACTTCTTACTTGTGAGGAGTAATTACTCAGTTGAGGACTATGCTAGGATATTCATTCAGTAAATCGTCAAGTTGGAAGGTGTTCCTATTTTCAAATCAAGGTATGAAATTATTGTATCACTTTTAGCATTCCATATAGAGAGTTTTTGGAACTAAGGTAAGCCTTAGCATCACTTTCTACCCTCAAACGGATGGGCAAGCGGAGAGGACTATTCAGACATTGGAAAATATACTTCAGGCATGTGTGATTGATTTTTGAGGTATCTAGGTTGATTTTTTTCCCCTCATTGAGTTTTCTTAAAATAATAGTTATCACTCTAGCATTGGGATGGATCTCTTTGAGGCTTTGAATGATAGGATATGTTGCTCTCTTTTTGGGTAGTTTAAGGTTGGCGAGGCTGGGTTATTCTATCCTAATTTAGTTTATCAGGCTATAGAGAAGGTGAAGGTGATTCGGAAAAGGCTTAAGATCACCCAAAGTTGCCAAAAGTCCTATACAGATGTGAGGCGGACGGAGTTGGAATTTTAAGTTGGCCACTGGGTGTTCTTGAAAGTTTCTCCAATCAATGGAGTTATGCGGTTTGAAAAGAAGGGAAAGCTCAGTCCCCTTTATGTGGGCCTATATGTTATCTTGAAGAGAGTGGGTAATGTGGCTTATAAATTGGATTTGCCTCCTTGTTTGGGTTCCATTCACCTGGTTATTCATGTTTCAATGTTGATGAATTGCATGAGTGATCCTTCCTTGAGGGTTCCAGGGGAAAATGTTTGTTTTTTGCACTACTTATCGTATGAGGAGGTCCCAATTGAGATTTTGGATCAGCAAGTCTGTCGATTGTGAACAAAGAGGTGGCTTCGGTAAAGGTTCTATGGAGGAACCAAAAGTTTGCAAAAGCTACTTAGGAAACTGAAGAGGACATGAATTCCAAGTACCGATTCTTATTCCCCATTAAAGATAATCATTCTTAAATATGTGTTTATCTTAGCATCTTTGTTTAATTTCTTTGTTAAAGAAGATTGTGATTTCCTTGACATCTTTGTATTATGTCTTTGTTAAAGGTAAGTGTTGTTGTATTTCGTGTTAAATCATGCTGAGGGATGTTTTGTCCCATAATTCAAGGAAAAATTATCCTATGGGGGAGAATGAAAAACCCCAGGGTTTTTTTCTTGAAATATTTCTAAGTTTTAAGCTCACTGTCGTGACTACGACTCTCTCTACGAGTTGTAGGGTGTCATTATGTGTCATAGAACACAAGTCGTAGGGTGACTAGTGAAAGTTTTTCCTTGGTTTCTGCTATGATTTTAATTGGCCCATAGAGAGTCATGAAGACTTATTACGAGTCGTGTTGTCCAAGTCGTTGGGTGTCCAGTATTTTCCCAAATGATTTTTCTGTTTACTATGACTGGGGTTGATGAGACGTAGGGTCTCATTATAAGTCGTAGGGCTCAAGTCGTAGGGTCAATAGTGTGTGAGACCAAGGACACTGTCCAACCTACGACTGGATGGTATGAGTCGCAGGGTGACCCTACGAGTCGTAAGGTCACCCATAACAACTGGGCGATAAATTTTAGTATTTTTATTAAGAGTACTTTGGACATTTCCCCTTTTCCCAAAATCATAAACCATGACTTAAAATTCCTTTATGTTGTCATTATCACTCCATAAATAATTGAAATAGCTTCTTAAACTCTCTCAATTTTTAAAGGTCAAGATACTTAGTATTTCTGAGAAGTTGATCAATTTGGCCTTCCAAGGGAAAATTCTCTCCAAACCTCTTGATATTTCAGGCATGTTACTCTTACCCAATTCTTATTTTATAAAAATTATGTGTTTTACATGGTTTAATTATAAGGTTTTTAATATGGGTTTTGATGTAGTTGAGGGTTTTGGAATGATTGATATTTGGATTTCTTTTCCATGATTTTTATGAGTTGTTCATGTTTTAATTGAATGTTTTGAACTAATGGGGTGCATGGGTGTGGCATATAGAGTAGGGGTTATGATATTCCCCCAAATTGATGTTTTGAAATTGAAATTGGTTTTGAATAACTATATTCCCTCAACCCACTTATATAATTGGCTTTGAATTGTGAAATTGTCACTTGGTTTGACTTACTCACTAATGATATTGCATTGTAAAAATGGTTTAACAATGAACATGAATTTTGAATGTCGTGTTGGCTATGCTTGATTTAATGAACAAAGGGGGTTGATGCAATCCCCCAAGATAATGTGATTGTTTTACATAAAAATAAGCTTACAAGTGTAAGGGTATATCGATACGCATGGTGTGCCCTAACACTTTATTCCATGGTTAATAAATGGGTTATGTGAAACTTGTTTTAATTTGGGCATAATGGGGGTAATGTAACTAAGTCATGAATGTGTGGGTCTTGGATGACTTATAATGGGAACTGTTGTTTGCCACATGAGGTTTGGTCTTGATGATCATGTGCCCAGTTCACACACAATATATATATATATATATATATACATATCTTGGATTGACATAGGGTCGGGGTATTCTCTATTCTTCCCTGACACCTCCGATTTGTGTGGCTAACACGCACTAGAGCCCTTTCAGCAAGGGGAGCTGAACCCATATAGACTATGGGTGCCTTTTTATGACGGTTGAGCTACATAGTCAAGGATAAAGTTTTACTTCATGTTAAGCCTTATTCCTCTCCCAACATGACGTGCATAATAATATATATATATATATATATATATATATATTATGTGCATTGGTTTCAAAAGATTTTGAAGTTTGGATCATGGTATTATTTTATCCTCTATCCCTAAGCTACATGTTAGTGCTCAAAACATTAATCATCTCCGGACGATATATCCCCACGCGATGAAGGCATCAGAGATACTTCTACTTTTCCTGCAGTGTTAAGTATATCGGTTTATAGGTCGTTTGTAGTGAAGCGGTAAGTTTTTATTCTCCGAAAGACTTGATCCTTTCATCGGTTTCTTTCATAAACTAGAATTGAAGAATTCACATTGACATTATCATTGTCATTGTCATAATTAGTGTTGGGAGCATATCCCGACCTAGATTGTTTTTTGAATTAGTAGAGGCTTTGTGGATATTACTGTGGACATGGGTATTGGAGTTGATGTTGTCGGATATTCGCTTGTCTTAGATTCTTCTGAGCTTTTATATCCTATCTTGTTATATGTTCGAATTTCAGCCACTGCTTGGTGTGTTATGTTTTATTTGACAAGGCAATAAGGGTGATCTCCGATCCTCAGTGGACTTGAGTTACCTGTCATAGCCAGGCCCTGGTTCAGGTCATGACATGTTTATACAATAATTAAGATGAAATTACAAAAAAAGGCAAGTCTCATGTTTGTTGGAGAAGTACAAACCTTTGATTGAGGTAGGCTATAGTTAAATTACAATTGAAACTCAATTTAATTTATGTGTACTTATTAACTTCCCTTTTGTCTACTTGTTGCAATACATGATACGAATGTTAACTTGTTGGGTGGCATTTTAAAATTTGATAAAAAAAAAACCATCTTTTATTGAAGAAGCAATTGTTTAATTGTCAAACATGAGATTGTATAGAGAGATTTGTTTCAAAGTGAAAGTATGGTTGTGTTATCTCATATTATGATAGTACATGTTGTTATATCAGTGTATATTATGAGCTGGACCGATAAAGGTCATCTTTACAAAATTTGTGGAATTCAGAGAGTATAAGGATAGGGACGTTGGAATATGGATGGTATAACACTTTGTTGGACATAAGGGTGAAATACACTAGATGTACAGGTTATTGGTTCATGAATTGATCTCATCCCCTGCAGGTCATGCGATAGGGAATTTATAAGACAAATACCATATATGTTAAAGTTATTGGTGAGTATCACAGTTCCATGAGTAACCCGTTATATTATAGTTGTTATTTTTAGTTTCTTGAATTAACGGATGATAATACTATTGTTAACTAATCAATGAGTGGTCTAGGATATTGATATACCTGAATTGTGTAATTATTTGTCTAAGTCCAAATGGAAAGATAATTGTGGCAATGTTGAGTTAACTATTATTAATCATGGTGTTGACTTGGTGGAATGTTTGTACTTGTCTTATATTTTCTTGATTTGCTTGGTTTGTTGAGAAATACTAATTGAAGATATAAATGCTAAGTGTTACATGGTTGTACTTTTTTACAAAGTGTTGATTATGTGTTTATATTTATAATTTTGAGTTAGTTGATTACCCTACCAGTTCATAGTGATTTTATATTGATACTACTTGTTCTCTTCTATTTATTGATTGTAGAGCCACTTCCAATGAGACCTTAGTTGTAGCCAGTGACCGTTCTGACTCAAAGATAAGCTTCATCTTCCAAGCAACCAAGAGTATTCACAGATTATGTTCTTGTCTAATTGTTTAGAACACAGACACTTTCTTTATTATAGTTTTTAGGGTTGTACGTACAGTTTATCATTGTTAGATGTTTTGGTACATTGACTTTCGATTTTGGTGGTATTCTTAGGCATTTGATCATTCCGTTTGTTTTAATTATTAGAATTACTCAAATTATTGGTTGATAATGAAATTGCTCTTTCTTATTTAAAATTTATTCAATATTGGCGTGGTTAATTTGGATTAGATGATTCTCTTATCAAAGGATTGATGCATATGCCACTCACTATAGGATTTGGATTATGATTCAAACGAAGCAAGTGAATCGCTCATAAAGATAAAACGACAACAACCATGAATATTAGCCATAAAATTTTAAAGTATAAAGAAATCTCGAAAAAAACAAGCAAAGAGAAGAAGACAAAGAGAGAAGAAACAAGGAAGATTCAACCAAACCTGAAATTAATATATCAATTTGAGAAAATTAATAGGGCTGAAGAAACATTATTTTAAAAAAGAAGAGAGAAATATATGAAAGAGCTGATGTTTCCATAAGAAGCACATTTAGCCTTATAATTGAGCTAAATTCTAATATTTTCCCTCAGTCATCTGCTTCTTCAGCTTTCTATATAATAGAAATATTTTCTATTTTTGAACTTTTTATGGCTGGTACTAACAATCATGTAAACATTTTGCTCCTATTTAGAACTATTCATCTAATTTATTTAAGTTTTTTTTCAAATAAAATTATAATGAAACTCATTATTTTTTGATATTTTCATCATATATTCATTTCTTTGTGCTAATAAACCGGTGGAAATTCATATTTTAGTTCTCTTTCGAATTATATTTAATTTATCACAGATGGTCGTATATTTGATGACTCGAACAACTTTTTGACTGGAAGATTCAAGATATATTAGATAGACAATGTATATGTTGATATTTACAAAATGTTTGCTAATTTTATATATAACACATATGTGATATATTCTTTAATTATTATCATATGACCATCTTTATGTTAAACTTTCGAGATGGATATCCATGTCAATAATAATAGTCCTGAGGACGACAAACGAACAACAATGAATGAAGGAAATATACACTAGGAATTCTTTATAAAAAAAAAGTATTAGCTACAAAAATATATTTTATTATATGCTTTTACCTCAATAAATTAAATAAGTCTAAAAATCTCATTGTATACACATGTATGTTTAAACTTTGATTGCCCATCTTTATCAGTAATCACAATTTCTAATCATATTAACCTCAATAAATAATTTATCATATTTACATTAAAGCATGCTATAGGTATGGGTAATAATTATGAAAATTGTATTTTTAATGATATTATTACTCTTGTATGTCGGTGTGGGGCTTATAATATTTTTGTTAGTGACTTGAGATGATATTTACTATGTGTTGTCCATCTGGACACTTTATTTATATATTATTTGCCATGAATATGCATTTGTTGCTTTCTTCATGGTGAAAATACCTAAGTAGGGGTTTATGTGACACTAATGATGCCTTACATGCATATTTATTTAAATGGTACATTGGTTATGTTAAATGAAGGATGGTTGACATATTGAGTAGATTATGAGCTCAAGACGGCATATATTGGATGAATTTGAGATCTTTATACTGGTTTCATTATAAGCATTACATCCTCATATCATACATACATTCATAAGACATTGTTACCAGTGAGAAAACACTAATTTTTGATAGAATTATGACATTTTTACAAAATGTTCTACAATAAATCATGATTCGGAGAGGAGGTATGGATATTAAGATAGAGATTGAGTAATGATAAATTATAGGGATTGTGAACCTCTCATGGGTCCTACCTGAAAGTGTTGATGCTCTGTAAATGTATATGGAGGTTATGTGATAACCTCAGTAATATCACATCATCATTATCATTATCATTATCATTGCATTTCTTACATTATGCATATTTAGTGTTGTGCTTTTGTGTTTTATTCGATGAATATCGATTTTTTTTATGGTACGTATCTATTTTTCTTGTCTATATGCTATATTTAGAACTGTTAATGTAGATAGTTTGAACAACTATTTGGGATATTTTTTTATTGTAAGTGGTGTGCTCCTAGTATGTATTTATGTATCTTATTTTCTACTTTACTTAGTCAGCCTATGATACCTATTTTCTGCTTTGATCAGTCAGCCTATGATACCTACAGTGTACTTATCGATCATACTCATCCATACTGTGCACTTTTTATGTTGATCAAGATATGAGTGCATTATGCAATAGCTGAGATCTTGTAATTGGTCATTGACATTTTCAAGGTATTTCCTACTCTATGCATTCATAGTCAACCTTAAACCTCTTTCTATCTAATTAATGTCTTTATTTGGTATTCGCAGATAGAATTGTATTTCTTGGATTTATTTATGTGTCCAGTTATGATTTGTACTTAGATTGTTCTCACACTATGACACCAAGGTTTTGGATGGTTTATGGTATCTTTATTATTTAGACTTCAGCTATTATTGTACACATATGGTCCGAGTTTTCTCTAGAAGTCTTATCATAGGGATTTTTGTAGTATATTTTTCTTACTTATCAGTTTGAGTGATCCACTTACTTATCAAGACAAAGTCGGGATAAGTGCCATCATGAACATAGTTTTGGGGTTTTGACAAATTGATATCAGAACAGGAAGGTTCATCAATCTCATAACTATAAAAATAGGGTGTCTGGTTGAGTCTTTTAAATAGGTATGTAGATATCTGTATCTTTCTTTGAGAGGCTATAAGATATCTTTAGGAACGTTTATTGTTTTATTCCTTATCATGCAGTTCTACTAAATCCTATATTCTAAATTGTGTTTCACACTTTTTTGTACAGATGGTGAGGACTAGACCCCGTGAGGCTAGAAATACTGACAGAGAATTTGATGAGGGATCCCATCCAAGGGAACGAGTCACGAGTCACTGACAGGCTTGAGGTAAAGGACGGACACAAAGATCTAACCCTTTCAAAGGTTGTACTAGGGGAATCTCCCATAAGCTTGAGGTTGCACAAGCTAGAGATATAGGGCCTACTCGGGTTTCACCAAATACTACTACCCCAGTCTTGGTAGGCTTATTGATTTCTTTTTGAATTATTTAGAGGGTGTACCCTTATGTTCACCTATTATTCCTCTATCTCTAAGTGTTGTACCTCCGTCCGTGTTAGAGACTGCATATGGTGTTACTATTATTTCAAGTATGGTTCTTTTATCAGTATTGGCATCTACTTATGGTATTCCATAGACTCCGACTATAGTTCCTTCTTTTGTGCTAGTATTTGAGTATGGTATTTAAAGTTCAAGAATTCAGCCTTCATCTATGTTGCCTCTTCTTATAGGATCACAACCTACTAGATTTACTATTTTTTCTATTGCTTTAGGTATAGTAATGTGTTTTAAGAATAAGAAGAGGTTTGAGTGATTTACTGTCTTATCTCCAACTAAGTTTAGTGGTATTATGGGCGAGGATGCCTATGAGTTATTGATTGATTATAGAGAGAAGTTGTATATCCTTTGATTGCTTGAGTCATATGGAGTTGCTTACACTATCTATCAGCTGAGAGATACAGCCAGTGATTGATGGAGATCACTTGTTAGTTGTAGACCTCTTGGTTCCTCATAGATAACTTAGGGTTAGATTGTTGAGTCTATTTTGGATAGGTTTTTACCCTACAGTTTAAGGGATAAGGTGAGAGTTAGTTTGATCACTTAGAGAAGGGCTCCATGACTATTTCCAAGTATGAGGCAAGTTTCTAGGCCTTGTATAAATATTTTATTTCTATTATTTCCATCGTGTCTTAGAAGATTTGAAAGTACCTAAAGGGATTAATACTATTTTACAATTGGCTAATGTTTAGATAGTAGTGTTAGGGGCATCCTTTTAGAGTGTGTTGGAAGGGGCATCCTTTTAGAGTGTGTTGGATCATGTAAAGATGATTGAGCCTATTCTTCAATATACTTATGGAGGCGCCAAGATGGTGCGCCGTCAGGGCGAGTTCAATGGTCACACCCCTCGAGGAAAATATTTTAAAGGTTCTTATGGGTACCATGGTAGACCAGTGTAGGAAGCTCTATAGGGTTCGGGTAGTATTTCTTTAGGTTTAAAGGCTACAGGTAGTTGAGTGTTATCCTAGGGTGGTCGTTCTAGCAAAGCCACGCCTCCTCAGATTCAGTCAGGATGTAGAGGTTGTTTTTATCAATATGGCCAAAGATTTTCCATGCCATACTTTAAGGCCTACTCCTATGTCAAAAGTGATAGATTACACCCAGGGCAGTAGACGTACTACTAAGGTGAGTGAAGCTAAGGTAGTGGTTCGTATGGTGGTGGTCGCGGGGTTGTTAGGTCTTGTAGCAAACTGTGTCAATCCTATGCTATATCAACAAGACCTGAGGTATAGAATTTTGACACTTTTATCATATGTAACATCCAAGTTTGCTTCAGATTAATTGTAAGACCCTGAGACTTTATGTTCTAAACCTCTCAAAAGATATCCCATGAATTTAGTTTTCCAATGCCTCAAGGCTTACCCCAATCTAATATCGTGTCAAGAAGTTATACAATTTTCCCTTTAAGTGTCAATAAGATGTCAATGGTTATGACTCATGTGACGGCCCGTAATCAGACCTTAGGAGTCGTTTAATTATAGTCACAACAGTGCTCATCCAAGAATCTGTTCCAGTGGTTACGAGTCCAGCATGCAACTCGTAGTCAGACATTATGAATCATTGTGTGGAACAGTAGCCTGACCATTAAAGGATCCAAGAATCATGCCTCATGTTGGTGTTTTTATTAGTGGCTTACATATATATTAAGTCCTCAAATAGCACCTAGCTTTTGGACAAGTTAAAACATTCCTTAGCAACTAAATTCTTGTGAAGTATATTACTATAGTCAGCTTCAAATGAGCATAAATTTTTGTATACTAAGAATTCTTGAGCTCAAGACCTATCAACAGATAGATAATTTAGTTATATTTCCAAAATACCAATTTGGCCTTAATTCGATATCGGGGTGAAAAGTTATGGCCAAATACTGAAGCACTATCAAAGCTTCCCAGACTAAGACTCGTCATGTGTCATTACGGGTCGATAGGAGGGAGTCGTAACTTGAACAATAAAGGCTGAAAATGGGTTTATGAATACGAATCAAGCCCCAACTCAGAGCAAGACCTTACGAGTCATGGTCTAAGTCGTTGGGTTCCAGAGGACTTCCAAGCAATTTCTAAGGGGTTTTTGGTCTTTTCCCACTTTTTTAACCTGAAAACTACATTGTTTCACCCTATAAACAACAATTATCAAGCGTAAATAATAACATAACCTATCATAACTATAAAAATCAATCATCATAGGGCAAAAGAGGCGATTCCTTTCTCCCCAAAGACAACTATGGTTCTTCAAGTTCAAGTTCAATCCCAAGAAATTTATCCAATGCTTCTACATTCAAGTATGTGGGATATTCATCAATGGGTTCCTTCCACCCATTCACTCCCAAAATCCCCTTTTTGTTCAAGTATGGATTTTTAATTTTCTTTTGTGAAATTATTAACCGTCGTTTTAGAATTTGAATTCAAGCTATGTCAACATGTTTTTCCATGTACATTAGGTTATTTCATGTTTTAAATTTCAATTACCCATATCATATTCAATTGATTTCATGCTAAATCATCAATTTATGTATTAAACTATGTAAATATGATGTCCTCTCAAGTATAACACATTCCCATGTTCAAATGCTTTTTTCGCACTTAGTTATACAAATCTTATGTTTTGGGTCTTTGAACTATGATTTCATACCACTATTTTAAGTGTTGTTATCATACTTTTATGATCATTAAGTGCTGGCAGGTTATGAACTCCCGATACTTATGTGTTTTACATGATTTCATTTTCAAGTAACAAGTCAGTTATACCATAATTCTATTATCACATTTAGATTACCATGTTCATGCTGAGCATTTATTAGTATAATACCATATCATGTTAAACGAATAATAATACAGATGTCTTTTAGCTAGGAGTAAGACTTAGCACTGAGTGAACGCAGGGATGAGGGCTCCTCCGTCAGTTAGGCATGATTCGTTAGTAGTAGTCCCTATGTTCCAGACCTACGGCATTACCATAGATTATGAGGAATCCCCCGTCAGTTAGGCATGTTACCCTTGTTCTTCAGGACAACGGCCTTTTGGATCTATATCATCAGTTATATATAGTACCCTTGGAAATATACCAACACTCTTCCAACTGGGGTTATAGGTTGGACCCTAATAACTCAAATTTGGTTATGTTGATTTTAGTCAACTCCCATAGATTTAGTCAGTACTCATATTACATCAGTTTAGGTTTGCTTAACCAAGTAATCAGATTACCATTTATTCAATCAGACAGTTTTATAGATTATTTAGTATTCAGATCATGTCATTACATGCTTTTATTAGTCTTACATTCATATTACATGTTCATGTTTTCATGCTAAGTATCCATACATGACCTTAAGATTAGTTTTATAGCATGCTCATTTTGCATGAGATTTACATATAGCATTCATGTTTCTACCGCCTCCCAACTTACAGAATTATTTTCGGCTCATGATTTATAAATCTCATTATGACTTACAGTTTTCATATATAGCTATGTTTTAAATGTATGTTTCAGCAAATAACTTACATCCTCAGTTTTAAAGAATGTTTTAAATATTTCTATAAATTAGTGCATGTCCCTATATACTCAGTACATTCTAAAGTACTGACCACATATATGTAGTTATGGCTACATTTCTTCAATATATAGGTAACAGATGTAGTCCACACACCAGGGTCAGAGAGTTCTCAGCATTTAGTTAGTAGGTGATGAGTTGTCCTATTTTGAGAACTCTAGTCTATTGTATTTTATATACTGTAATGTTATTGTTCTTATGTATTGATTTATGGTAGTTTGAGACATGTCCCAGCCACCTACAATAGGTATAGTAGAGGCTTCATAGATAGTTTGATAGAGTCATGATATGTAATTTAAGTTCTTTCTTCAATTTTATCATGTTTTGAACTTTATCAATATTACATTCATTAAATTTTCTCATGATTATGTTTCCCACACCAAATTTAGCTTGCAATTATATTATAACTTAGTAGCTTAAGCAGTATGCCAGTACATAGGTTAGCTTGGGAATGCTTATGGTTCTAAGCACCAGATATGACTAGGGGTAGTCTTGGGTTGTGACAAATTTAGTATCAGAGTCAGGTTCAAGTGTCCTAAAGTGTTTATGAAATCGTGTCTAGTAGAGTCTTACAAAATGATATGGAGAAGCCTATACTTTTCTTTGAGATGTTGCAGGGAATTTAAGAAATGTTTCTCTTCTTTCATATCTCAGATCATGCTGTAGAGATGTTCTCTAAGAAAATTATATAGATTCTTATCTTGCTCTATTCATGCAATGTCTGTCTTATTCTTGAGGTTAAAAAAATAGTCAAGCTTAAATTCCTACTGATAAAGTTTTCTTAGATATTCTCCACATACAGTTATGAGATTGCACACAGGCTTGATACGATACCATCAATGTCTTTATATTGAAAGTTCATGAAAATCTTGCACTAATCCATAGTTATATGTACCCTCAGATCCCTTCTCAAAATCCTATGATAGAATATGATCTAGAATTAAAAGCATGAGCCTAGAGTTTAGCAGTAGTAAAGTGGGGATAGTTTTTATTTGAATTTAGTAGAATTATGTATCCATGAAGTTAGAAAGGTGTTATGTATGTTTTTCGATAGCACTTAATTAGAGATTTCTCAATTAAGGGATACTTAGAGTATGTTAATGCTTTAGTCGGGATAGAGATTAGGCAGTGACCACAATCATAGAGAAACTTGATAAGGTTGAGTATGTTCATAAAATTTTGTGTGGGTTAGTATTTCATGATTCCTATTTAGTATAATTAGTGGGTATTAGTGTATGAGAAGTTTTGTGGATATCCATATTAAGTGTTAGGTCTAAGTTTGATGATTAAGCTAATAGAAAGAAGAGTTTTACAATTTTAGATGGTGTGAACTTAAGGTATGGTGATACTCCTAAAGGTTCTAAGTTAGTGTCTATGTTATTATATGATGACTATTGGGACTCCAGAAAGTTAAGAGTTGTATCTCAGAAAGAAGTACTAGCAGCGGGTTTTACACTTTAAGATATATTCTTTCATGTTGAGTTTTTTACTTATGTGTATTGTTATATCTCGGGCTCTAGAGTAGAGTAGTTGTAATTCAGTTTAGAGTTTATTAAAGGGGTTAGTAGACTTGGAATAATAGATTTAATCTAAGGGGGAGATGATAGAACAAGGAACCAAGTCAGTTTTTTAGATTCTAGTAGTAATGCTAGTGAGCTCTAGAATAACAGTAGGGGAGGAAGATACCTGAACCATCCTTATCTCAATGCAAATTTTGTACTTCAGTCATCACGACCTCTACTCATGCCTTACGAGTCATCTCTATGATCATAGCTCATATTTCATGCTCTTCATATAGAATCATGTATGCTCCTAGTTCCGAGTATAGGGAGTGACAGTTAACGAAATTCTGAAGTACAAATCATATTCCATGAATTTATGAATTTCAATCTCCATTCATGCAGCTCATGACTCATGTACTCATGTTTTACAATATGCTTGGTTCCCAAAACTCATGATACACCCTTAATGACTTGTGAAATTTACATTATGGAATGTATGTCCTCAGTTTAGATCTATTTAATTAATCCATGCCTTTGATACTATATTCCTCAGGCCTCAGTTAAGTGTCAAGGTTATGTATAATGTTCTTTCAGGCTTTAGGTCCTTAACCTTTCACTAACCTCTCCTTATGTAAGGATAGTGGTGATGAAAATGGATGAACAGTGATTTAGATGGGAGAGAGTAATTGTTCCTTATTAGGGAAAGATTATTGTGTGCTTATTTTATCTAAGGCTATAAGTGTGATGAATGTTTTAGGCAAAGATTTTGGTATATGTCATAGTTAGTTGAGAATTCTAGGTGTGTTTTCTTAGGGATAGTGCATGAAAGTTGTTATTGATAGAGGTATTAGAGAATATTGAAAATTCCTAGGTGGGTTGGTTGCTTAGAAGTTCATACGTGGTTATAGTGATAGGCTTAAATTTCATGCCTGTATATAAGTGGATAAATGCATTGTATGCTAGTGAATTCCTAGAAAGAGGTTGAATTTTAGTTTTTGAAATCATCTAGAGTATTATTCTTAAGATGAGAGCTTTGAAAACACATAGGATATTTAATTCATGGTTTAGACTAGTATTATGGTGTTATGCATAGCACCTTGTGCCTTTGAGTTAAGCTTGAACATGGTGAGATAATTTTCTTCAACTTAGATTCTTGTAGAGGGAGTTATCAGTTAATTACAACAAGTGGCATCACATAAAGTATAGATATGGGAGGATCTGAGAAATGTGGCTAATCTTGGAAGTTGGTAGTTACATTTCCTAAGGCTTAGTTGTTCCATCCTAGATTATGTTTTATATGCCTATATTTCATGTTACAATTTGTAGCCATGTTGTGATTTCTTATTCAGATATCTTAGTTAGATCATACCCAAGACTCCTTACTCCCTAATGTTATTAGTACCTCTGACAAGGAGTATTGAAGGTAGAAGATTTTCTTTTTCATGTGACTCATAGAATTTCATGTCATTAGATATCACTTTAACGTTCTAAATATCCATTTGTCCTAGGACCAATTGAGTATAAGCGTTCAGTATGAGTTAATCCGTATAGGCAGTAATTCAGTTTAGTAATCAGACAAATAAGCTCCTATGATATTCCATCTTTTCATTTAGTCTTACTATCCAAAGATTTATGTATATGCCTACTCCATGAGGTAATTTATTCACATCCATGCAAATTTTGAACTCAGTTGAGTCCTTACTTCTAGTATAAATCAGTCCCAACCATACAAAATTCCCAAATTTAGAATTGATGTCATGTTAGTTATCCAACTTTAGAATTTAGTAAGATAGTACTAATAGGTTCCTAGATTTTCAAGATGTCACAACATGCATTCATGAATTTAGCTCAGTTCATGCATTATGAATCAATTTCAGATTCACATATTAAGTCATGATTCAGCTCGTAAGTGTTCAATGCATTATCTCAGCCTTTTCTTAGTATTTCAGCCAAGTCAGTATCATTTAGGGATGACTGATCCCAAGGGGGAGATATTATATTACCCCGATATTTCATGTTCTAAACCTCTCAATAGATACCCCATGAAGTTTACTTTCTAATACCTTAAGTCTGACCTTAATCTGATAGCTTGGCAAGAAGTTATACAATTTTCCCTTTAAGTGTCAATCAACTTTCAGTGGTTACGACTCACGCGATGACCCGTAATCAGACGTTATGAGTCGGTAAGAGGAATCATAGTCACAAAAGTTCTCAACCAAGAATCTGTTCCAATGGTTACGAGTCTAGCACATGACTCGTAGTCAAACATTACGAATCATTATGTGGACTCGTAGCCTGACCAGTAAAGGATCCATGAATCAAGACTCATGTTTTGGTGGTTTTATTACTAAATAAGATACATATTAAGTCCTCAAATAGCTCGTAGCTTTTGGACAAGTCAAAACATCCCTTAGTGATTAAATTTTTATGAAGTATATAACTAGAGTAAGCTTCAAACGAACATAAATTTTTATATTCTAAGAATTTTTTATCTCAACACCCAACAATAGATAGATAATTTAATTAGCTTTACAACAATACCAATTTTGCCTTAATTTGGTATTAGGGTGAAATGTTATGGCAAAAATACTGAAGCACTTCCAAAGCTGCCTAGACTATGACTCATAACGTATCATTAAAGGTCGATAGGTGGGAGTTGTAACCTTAGCAATAAAGGCTTGAAAGGGGCATTTGACTATGACTCAAGCCATGACTCATAGCTATACCTATGAGTCATGACCTAAGTTATTGGGATGGCTTCCAGGCGACTTCCAGACAGTTTCTAAGGGTATTTTTGGGTCTTTTCCCACTTTTGTAGACCCAAAACTACGCAGTTTACCCTCCAAACAACAGTTATCAAGATAAATAGTACCCTAACCTATCATAACAAATAAATCATTCATCATAGAGCAAAAGAGGCAATTACTTTCTCCCCAAAGCTAACTAAGGTTCTTCGAGTTCAAGTTCAATCCCAAGAAATTTACCCAAAGCTTCTACATTCAGGTACGTGGGGTATTCATCAATAGGTTCCTTCCACCCATTGAGTCCCAAAATCCCTTTTTTGTTCGAGTATGGATTTTTAATCTTCTTTTGTGAAATATATATATATATAAAAATCATGAATTTACTCCATATCTTCTTAGAAATTTGAATTCAAGCCATGTCAACATATTTTCCTATGTAAATTAGGTTATTTCATGTTATTATAAAGTTTAATTACCTATGTCATATTCAAGTGATTTATTGTTAAATCATCAATTTATGCATTAAACTATGTAAACATATTGTCCTCTCAAGTTTAACACATTCCCATGTTCAAATTCACTTTTGTCACTTATTTATTTAAATGTCTTATGTTTTGGGTCTTTGAACTATGACTTCATACCACTATTTTAAGCGTTTTTATCATATTTTTGTGATCATTCAGTGTTAGCGAGTAATGAAAACCCGATACTATGTATTTTACATGATTCCCTTTTCAAGTAACAAGTCAGCTAGACCATGATTTTATTATCACATTAAGATTACCATGTTTATGTTGAGCACTTATCATTACAATAACATATCATAATAAACGGATAATGATACCAGTGTTATTCAGTTGGGAGTAACACTTAGCACAGAGTGAACACAAGGATAGTGGCTCCCCCGTTAGGTAGGCATGAGTCATTAGTAGCAGTCCCTAAGTTCCAGACCTACAGTGCCATCGTAGATTATGAGGGGTCCTCCATCAGTTAGGCCAGATACCCTCGTCTTTTGGGACATCAGTTTTGTAGATCCACATCGTAAGTTATGAGTTGCTACCCCTTATAAGGTACCAACACCCTTCCAATGGAGGTTACAAGTCGGACCCTGATAGCTTAAATTGGGGTATGTCGGTTGAAGTCCACTCCTACTATTTTAGTCAGTACTCAGATTATATTAGGTCAGGTTTGCTTGACCAAGTAATCAAAGTACCAGTTATTCTATCAAACAGTTTTATCGGTTATTCAGTATTCAGATCATATTAGTACATGATTTGTTAGGTCTTGCATTTATCTTATGTGTTCATGTTTTTATGCTCAGTATCCATACATGACCCTCCGTTCAATTTTAGAAGTTCAGCTTTACTTGAGATTTACATACAGTATTCATGTTTGTACTTCCTCCCAGCTTATAAATTTATTTTTGGCTCATGATTTATAAATCTCATTATGACTTATAGTTTTCACTTATAGCCATGTTTTAAATGTATATTTCAGCAAATAACTTACATCCTCAGTTTTAAAGCATGTTATAAATATTTCCATGATTTAGTGCATGTCCCCATATACCTAGTACATTCCAAAGCACTGACCACATATATGCATTTGTGGCTACATTCCATCATTATGTAGCTAACAAATGTGATCCACATACTAGGGTCAGACAGTTCTCAGCATTCAGTGAACAGGTGATATGTTCTTCTATTTTGGGAGCTCTAGTCAGCTGTAAGTTATATATTGCATTATTTTTATTCTTATGTATTAATTTGTGGTAGTTGGAGGCATGTTCCAGCCACCTATAGTCAGTATAGCAGAGGCTTCATAGATGGTTAGTTAGAGTTATGATATGTAATTTAAGTTCTCTCTTCACTGTTATCGTGTTGTAAAATTTATAAGTACTACAGTCAATCAATTTTTCTCATGATTATGTTTTAGCTCAGCAAATTTAGCTTGTAATTACATTATAAATCAGTTGTTCTAGCAATATGCCAGTACATAGGTTAGCTTGAAATCATTTATGGTTCTAACCACCCTGTTAGGACTAGGGGTAGCCTTGGGTGGTGACATCTGCGCCTATGTTATTTGATCTGGTTTCAACATTCACCTATATGTTAGTATATTTTTCTTTAGGTTTTGCTTTTACTTATGAGCTTCTTACCATGACTATTTTGTGTCCACCTCTGTAGAATACTCTTTTTTTATGGATCTGGTGCATTAATCCTGTGTTGATACCTTTGTTGGGCATGAGACTTGGGTAGATCTGATCATTCTAGATATAGTATATTTTGATGTCATCTTGGATATGGATTGGTTAGCTTCATCATGTTATTCTAGACTGTTATGCTAAGAGCATGACTTTAGCTTCATCGAGTTTACCAAGAATAACTTAGAAGAGTACACTTTATTTGGGTCCAAAGGGTTATATCATTTCTACATACTCATTGTATGGTAAAGAGAGGATGCTTTCCTTATTTGGATTACATTTGTGATACTAGTGTTGCTTCACCGCCTTCTTTAGATTCTTTTTTCATTGTTCATGAGCTCATGGATGTTTTTTCTATAAATTTTCCTTGTATGTCTTTGGATTATGATATTGAATTTTTTATTGACGTTGAGCCAGGCACTGAAACCATTTCTATTCCCTCTTATGCGATGGCCTCTAAGGAGTTAAAGGAATTGAAGGATCAGTTATATGTACTAATTATCGGTAATTAAACAAAGTGAAGGTTAAGACTAAATATCCACTTCCCCACAATCATGATTTATTTAACCATCTTGAGGGTTGTTTGATGTTTGAATGATTAATTTGAGGTTTGGTTATCATTAGTTAAGGATTAGAGCTTCGAATATCTCAAAGATAGCTTTTCAAACTCGGTACGATCATCATGAGTTCTTAGTCATGTCCTTTGGGTTGACCAATGCCCCAACTGCTTTTATATAGTTAACGAACTGGGTGTTTTGACTATATCTCAACTCTTTTGTCATTGTATTTATAGATAAATATCTTCATTTACTCCTAGAGTAAGATCAACCATAAGGAGAATTTATATATTGCACTTTAGAGATTAAGAAATGAGAAGTTGTATGCTAAGTTCTCCAAGTGAGAGTTTTGGTTAGAGTCTGTTGGGTCATGTGTTACCAAGGATGGTATCATGGTCGATCTGACTAAGATTACGTTGGTTCATAATCGAGCTACTCCAACATCTCCTATCGAGATTCAAAGTTTTGTTGATTTAGCAAGCTACTATCGATGTTCTATTGAGGTTTTTTCATCTGTTGCAGCTCCTTTAACCAATCAGACTCAAAATAAGATATCTTTTTAGTGGTCTGATGCTTGTGAGGTGAGCTTTCAAAAGCTTAAGGATTATTAACTTCAACTCTTATCTTGACTTTTCCCATCTTTTGTGATGCTTCTGGCATTGGGTTAGGTGACGTATTGATGTATAAGGATAAGGTTATTATGTATGCATTCTGACAATTGAAAACTCCTAAGAAGAATTACCCCACCTATAATTTGGAGTTTTGTGTTGTTGTATTTTCTTTGAGGTTGTGGAAACATTATTTATATGCAGTCCTTTGTGAGATCTTGTCAAATCACCGTAGTCTTCAATACATCTTCACTCAATGAGATCTTAATAAGAGGAAATGCCGTTGGCTTTAGTTGCTTAAGGATTATGATCATACTATTCTCTATAATCCGAGCAAGGCTAATATGGTTGTGGATGCCTTGAGCCAGAAGCTAACTAGTATGGGTAGATTTGAGCATCTTTCGACCAAAGAGAGGCCTTTGTCTTTAGAAGTTCATTCTTTGGCTAACCAAATGGGTAGGCTTGATATTTTGATACCTAGTTGTAGTTTGGCATTCTTTAAGGCTAGATCTTCCTTGATGGAGTAGATTAGAGCTCATTAGTTTGATGAAGTTAGTTTAAGAGTGATTCAGGATAAAGTGTTGAGTGGCAAGGCTAAGAAAGCCTCACTTAACTCTTATCATATTTTTAGCATTGGAGGATGAGTTTGTATGCCAAGAGTGGGTGATGAGGTGAGACTGGTCCTTGAAGACGCCCGTTGTTCTAGGTTTTTAATTCGTCTAAAAGCTACCAAGATGTATCATGATTTGAGATAGCACTACTGGTAGGGTAGTATGAGAGGATGTAGTGGATTTTGTAACTCATTACCTATATTTTCAGTAGGTAAAGGCCAAGCATTTGACGCTTGGTGGTTTTTTCCAAGATTACCCATTCCCCAGTAGAAGTGGGAATGAGCACTATAGACTTTGTGACTAGGTTGCCTTATACTTCTCGTGGTTCCAACATTGTTTGGGTCATTGTGGATTGATTAACCAAGTCTACTCATTTCATCCCTATTTGAAGATCAGCCTTATAAATATTCGTGAGGTAGTTCTCCTCTATGGGATATCAGTATCTATTATCTGGAATAGTGGTTTGATTTTCACTACTCACTTTTTGAATACCTTACAGATAGATTTGGTTACCCTGGTTGATCTTAACATAGCTTTTCACCCCAGACCGACGGTCAGTCGAGCGGTCTATTTATTATTAAAGAATATATTCTATACTTATGCTATTAACTTTGGAGGTCAGTGGGAGCAACATTTAGCTTTGGTGGGGTTTGGATATAATAATAGCTATTATTATGGTATTGAGATGGCACCTTTTGAGGCTTTATATCATAGACATTATCTCTCTCTAGTTGGTTGGTTAAAGACTTTTGAGATTATACCTCGGGGTACAGACTTGCTTTGCAAGTACTTGGATAGAGTTCAAGTTATTCAGGATAGACTTCGAGTGGCTTATAATAGGAAGAACTGTTATGTGCATTATAAACTTTATGCCTAGAGGTTTAGTGTTGGTGACTGAGTCTTCCTTAGTGTGTCACCCATGAAAGATATGATGAGATATAGGAAGAGGGGCAAGCTTTGTTCAAGGTACATTCTTCCATTTGAGGTTCTTCAAACTATTAGGGAGATAGCTTACGAGTTAGCATTGCCTCCTAATTGTTTAGCTAATAATCTAGTTTTGCATGTATCTATGCTATGGCATTATATCCTGAATGAGTCTCATATCATTGTTTGGGACACAATGCAGTTGGATGAGAGGTTGTCTTTTGTTGATGAGACAATCTCCATTTCATCCTGAGATGTTAGGTGATTGTGTTTTAGAGATATTTTGGTGGTTAAGGTCTAGAGGAGACACCATTTTGGAGATAGAGCTCAATATGCATAGTAGTTATCCCAAATACTTTGTCGATTCAGGTATTTCCTTACCTTTGGTTCGAGGAAGAACTAGATTATTAGTAGTGGATATTGTAAGGACTTGTTCTATGAATTTTTTTCTTTTATGTGCTTTGATAATTTTTCCGCTCCCCATGGTTGATATATGTTGTTTTGGGGTGTGGGGATGGTTGGCATATTTCCCAATGTGATTCGGAATTATTTGTGCGAGTTTGTGGTTTTTATAAAGGTTGGAAAGTCCTTATAGTGGATTTTGGTTGATATTTTGTGTGTCGAATGGCAAAACAAATTGCGCCAACAAATTTAGAACATTAAATTTGGGTTATTAGCATGGTTGGTTCAATTTTATTGCTTTTGGATCTCATTTTGATCCTTGGTTCTGAAATTAGTAAAATTATGTTTTGGGGTTTAATTTTGTTAAAAAAGTCTCCTTTAGAAAATCTGATGTCGTCGTTGAGTCTGGAATGTCAAATTTAGTCTAGTAGTATATTTTGTTTGTCTTTATGGGATTTCAAATGAATCTCGAGGGGTAGATTAGCAAATTTGGAAATTAGTAAATTTGTTTATCAAACTGGTGTCTGGTGCATCCGCTTTACCGGCCATAGGACTGCTAAAATGTTAGCCACTTAAGCGGCCCATGTTCTTATTTAGAGGACACTGGCGGCTAGGGTGACTACCACTAAATAAGAAAACTGACCACATTAGGGGTAGAGGACCGTGTTAGTGACCTTCTTCATTTGGGATGAATCGGTAAAGAGGTTAACCCACACTTAAGCAATAACCGCTTTAACGGTCATGGCTGGGAGGATATAAAAATCCCTTTTCTCGATCCTTCTTGAATTTTTTGACTTGAAGCTTCAAGTTGAGTGATTTTGGTGCTATTTCTTCCATTATCGAGCTTGGGTAAGCTCAAAATCATTATTTCAATTATTTTACTTTGATTATATCATTTAAAAGCCCTTTTAAAACTTGATTTCAAATTGGAATTTGGGGATTTTTTGTCCAAAAAGGCCTAAAAAGGTATTTCTTCGATTTAAGTCTCGTTTTAAACCCATTTTCTCTTGGGTTTTCTCCTATGAATTTCTTTAATCATGGATACAGCTTTTCTAAATAAATTTCAATTTTACCCATTTGTATCGAAAATCTATTTTGGGGGTTCATTTTGACCCCGAATCAAAAGGAGGCGGTATGGGTATCATTGGCTTTCTTTTAATGCATAAGTTTTATGTTTGTATTTAGCTAATTCTGAAGTTGTTCGAAAGGGGAAACCTCCTTGTTAAAGGAATTTAGGCTCAGATTTTGCCATCGCGAGGTAGGTTATGGCTTAAATTTCTTCAAATTGGACTGAGTAGTTAATATTTACATTAAAGCATTCTATGTATATGGGTAATAATAATGGAAATAGTATTTTTAACAATATTATTACTGTTGTGTACCCCCAGTATATGGGAAGGGTATATTATTGTTGGTGGTGACTTGAGATGATATTTATTATGTGTTGTCCATCTGGGGATTTATTATGATATTATTTGCCTTGTATACACATTTCTTTCTTTTTTGATGATAGAAATACCCAAGTTAGGGTTAACATGACTTTAATGATGCCTTACACGCGTAATTATTTCAATCATACATTTCTTGTGTTAAATCATGGATGGTTGATATATTGAGTAGATTATGAGATCACGTGTGTATATATTTAATGAACTCAAGATCATTATAGTAGTTTAGTTGTGAGAATTACATCCTCATATCACACATACATTCATGAGACATTGTTACCACTAAGGAAACACTGATATTTGACAGAAACGAGACACTTTTACAAAACCTTCGGCCATAGTCCACAAGTCGGTGAGGAGATATGGATATTGAGATTGAGAGTGGTTATTGAGAAATTATATAGGTTGTGAACCATCATAGCTCCTACCTGGAAGCGATGAGAATCGATAGGTCTATACAGAGGTTATGTCATAAGCTCATTCATATTACATCATTGCCATCATCATTTTATTTCATACATTATGCATCTTCTGTGTTGTGCTTATGTGTTTTATTCAATGCATATCTATTCCATTTCTTTGCATATATGTTTTTCATGTCTATGAGCTATATTTATAACTGTTAGTGGAGACAGCGTGAGCTACCAATTGGGACACTTTCTGATTGCAGGTGATGTGTTCATAGTATATATTTATATACCTTAGTTTTTAATTTGCTCAGTCGGCCTATGATACCCACAGAGTACAAGTAGACCATACTTATCCCTACTGTTCCTTTTTGGTCCAGGTCTAGGTACAAGTGCAACGCACGGTATTTGAGATAATGCAATTGGTCATTGACGAGGTATTAGATAATCTATGCCTTCAAAGTTGACCTCAAACTGCCTCCTATCTAGTTGATGTCTTTATTTTGTATTTGGAGGTAGAACTGTATTTTTTAAATTCAGTTGTTTGTCCAGTTATGATTTGTACTTGCATTGTTCTTACACTACAACACCAGGCTTTAGGATGGTTTATGGTATCTTTATTATTCATACTTCTACTATTATTGTCAATGTATGGTCGAATTTTGCTCTAGAAGTCTCGCCTTAGGATTGTTGTAGTGTTTTCTTCTTAATAGTTTGAATGATCGACTTACTTATCCAGGCTTAACTGCAATAAATGCCATCATGACCTTATATTTTGGGTCGTGACATACATAGGAATAGGGATTACACATAGTGATCACAAGGGTTCCTAGTTGTAATCATGAAAGCCAATGAAATTGTTCTTTGCAAAAGCGAGCTAATGGTTGTGAACATGAAGGCGAGCAAGAAAGACTATCACAAACATGCCACCAAGGGTTACAAATGTGATAAAGTATGGACTGGACAAGGTCAGGCTGACCCTTCATGGAGAATATGATAGAGGACTCACGAATTTGAAGGTCAAGTACTTGACGGTTTGCTAATGTGGCTAACTCCTCTCAAATGGAAAGCGTAAAATGGTCCTGCACTAGATGTTGGAAAACCAACAAAATGCCAAGTCCTTCTAGACTACGACTAGGGGCTCAAGATTAATTCAAAACCCCATGCATGTAAATGAACTATCCTACCATGCCAAATTCATTATTCCAGGCTCAATGAAACCATTGAAATTTCCATCCAAGGTTATTTTAACAAAATTGATCCCCAGACCCACTGTCTTTTCAATTTAAAACCAATAGCCTAAAATAAGTCCAAAAGCCTTGGGATGGGACCAAGGGTCTTCCTAGCCTAAAATCCATATTTAAGAGCAAATCGCGTTATCAGACATTTCATCCATGGCCATTTACCAAAATTTTTTGTCCAAAAGAAATTTCTCAACTTTAAAAGCTTCAACATAGGGAAATGGTCTTAAAACCCAAATGAACTGCCCGAAAACATAACCAATAGTCCCGATAAGTCATAAATGGCTTATAACTATTATCCCCCAAAAATAGTTTTAATGATGACAACACTAATTCCTGATTTTGTGCAGGATAATGAAGGAAGTAACCAACCTAGTAATTGTTCAAAAATGGAAAAGCCATGATGAAATGATATCTCAAAATCAATCAAGATCCTAATACAACTGGAAGGCAGACTGAAAAAAAAAAAAGAAACATTCTCAGCATAAGAGATTAAGGAAGAAAATATATTGACGTATCTAATACGGACATATTACGTCATATAGGTATTCAAAAACAAAACCTAGATAACCCTACAAATCTTTGAGTTCCCCAATATCATAGAGCGGCGTAATTAGAACAATGGAAATTATGATTCTCTAAATCAAGGCAGATCTAGTTCCACATGGAAATCAAAGATCGGTCAAGATTCTGAATATTGGAAATCAGCAAAGCTTTAATATCTTTTCCCTAGTATAAATAGATCATTAGCAGCTAGGTTTATTCTCATCTATCTTCACTTGAGCAATATAGTATTTACTTCTTTAAACTTATACAATCCATTTTAATATGCTATCGTGAACAAAACAGAGAGAAAAACTAGGTGTTATATAAGTAGAGGTAGCTACCCTTCCCTGAGAAGATCACCTATAACTCTCTCAAAGAAAAATTTTGTAATCATTCACATTACTCTAAAAGGAACCTCTTGTAACCCAAGGGGAACGAAAGTAGGCATCACAATGGTGTTCTGAACCAGGATAAATTTTATTGTGTATTTTATAGTACTTCTATATTCTTACATTCTACAATTATTGTTTCTTTGATACTAACATTGTTGGAAAAAAAGTCCATTAACTGGTCACAATAGTCGACTTAAGGTATAAAAATTTCAATTCACCCCTTTTTTTTTATTATTAATTTGTATCATAGCAAGTTTACAAAAATGTTGCTTAAACATACAAGATAAAAGATCAAATGGCAAACTAGCAGACTCCATTAGCTATTATTCAAGATGGACATTCCTCAAACAGGCCCCTATACTTCAATGGACACTATCATTGGAAAAACTGATTCAAAAACTTCATTAAGTCAATAGATTTTTAATCTTTGGTAGAGATCAAGAAAGAACCCAAACCAATTCTTGGACTCGAAGACAAATGTAAGGAATTTAGAAGCACCATTAATCTCAAAACCTTTGAAGTCATAAAAAAACAACAAGACGTAAATAAAACTAATGCTAGAGCAATAAGTTTTCTTTATTGTGTAGTTAGTGGATTAAAGTACAAAAAGATCTTAATATGTGAGACAAAAGAGGATATGTGGGGCAAGTTTCAAGTCACCTATGAAGACACTACAAAGGTGAAATAACTCAGGATTGGTGCACTCATTAATAAATATGAATTTTTTAAAATCAGTGAGAAGGAAGGAGTGGAATCAATGTTTACATGATTTAGAAAAATTTTCTATGAACTCAAATCTCTTAGAATGACTTGCTCAAATAATCTACAAGACAAGAATCTTGTAAGACATCTTCCTAGAGCATGAGAAACAAAGGCAAACCTCCTAGAAAATGGAGATCTACATAATATGACATAAAATAAATTGCAACAGAATCTTCTTGCTTATGAACAAAATGATATCAACAGATACAACAAAGAAAATAAAAAAGAAGATTGTAGCCTTCAATGCAGTAAATCACAACGAAGAAATAAATATTATTTAACAAATAGTAAAGGTGTGGCTCTCATAAATCGAGGAGTAAGGCACATCCTAAGGCAAAGAGAATAAAGACCTCAACAATCCTTTAAGAATAATAACCACTCAAGAATTGATGATTGGTGATATCAGTATGGTAAGCCTGGACATATTAAAAAGAATTGACTTAAATTATGAAGAAGATCATTAAAGAACAATTGAATCTTTGGGGCATGGAATGATGAAGATTAAACAGAGGATAAAACAGAATTGCAAACATGTGCTTCATGATTATAGGAGAAACAAGCATGGTAATATCCTTCAGTTACCATAACTGTAACATCTTGCAATCGAATAACCGTAACATCTTGCAATCGAATATATTGATATAATAGTGATGAACTTTAAAAAGTTATCAACAAATATAACAAGATTGTTCAAGAAAAGAAAAATGGAGAAACTCATTTAAATGCCAGGATTGCCCAAGTAAAAAGGTACTGGCAAATTCTCTTAGAAGCAAGCCAGATAAAAGTTAACTTGTTTCAATAGGAACTTTATAATCTTAACATGCAACTTAACGGCATCAAAAATTCAACAAGTCACAGCTTTAATGGATCTAATAATTTTAAAAGGAAATCTCCCAGTTATAGCTTTAATACATTTAAAATAGTGTTTAATTCTAACTCATTTGCATCTGCTAAATCCTCTTTCTCTTAGTTTAAATATACATGTTATACCTATGTAAGAGAGGTCATAAATCATATAACTATAGATAACAATCTTATGGAACATGGATTTTGAGATTAAAGAAAACTGTTTCTAATCCCCCGGACATAAGAGCACTTGGGTACCTAAAATAAACTAATTTCTTTGTATTGTAGAAACACACCCCAAAACAACAACAAAAAAATATGGGTAATAGACAGCGGGTGTTCTAAGCATATGATGGAAAAGAAAGAAAGTGTTTCACTAAAAATAAATAGAGGATCTGTGAGATTTGGTGATAATGCTAAAAGGGAATTTATAGGAGTCGACTGTGTGAAAATCGAACCCTCCTATGATTTAATGAAAGTATGCATAGTATATAGACTCAAGCATAACCGGCTAAGTATCAGTCAACTATACAATGTTGGATTTGATATACTATTAAATATCGTTAAAATGCACTATCAATAATGCTGCAAAAAGTATCACCCTTATCAGCGATTGATTTGAGAATATCTATGTTTCAAATAATTTTGATCTACCTATATTAAATTGTCTTACTTCTCAAACCAATGACATTGGTTGTGGCATAGAAAAGTTGGACATGCTAGTATACATTCTATCGATAAGCTCTCTAGACTTGATGCAGTTTATGGTCTATGTAAGATTATGTTTGAAAAGGATCATTCAAAGTTAAGGAAATGGTTAGTATATCCAAGCCTAGTTTGGTTGTGAGTGTTACATCCTCATATCATATATACATTCATGAGGCATTGGTGCCACAGTGGAAATACTAGTTTTTCTAACAGAAATGTTACATCTTTAAAAAATCATCTACTGAAGATCATATGATGGAGAGGAGTTATGTATATTGGATTGGTATTGGTATTGGTTATTGGATTGTATATGAGTTGCGAACCCCATATGGGTCCTACCTCGGAAGAAGAGCTCGGTAGGTGCATACGGAGGCTGTGTGGTAACCTCGAACATATCGCATCATCATTCTCATTGCATTCCATATATTATACATCTTCAATGATTGTACTTTATTCTTGATTGATGTCTATCTATTCTTTATTTCTTTTTCATACTTGTACTTGGTGAATATGTTATATGTTAGAACTGTTAGTGGAGACGGTGTGGGCTACCATTTAGGATATTTTTTTATTGCAGGTGATGTGCCCATAGGGTGTATTTTATATACTTTATTTTCTATTTGGCTCAATTCATCTATGATACCTACTGAGTACAAGTGGATTGTACTCATCCCTATTGTTCTCTTTCGGTGCAGATTCAGGTATGAATGTGTCATGCGGTAGCTATCTCCGGCGATGCTTGGAGTATTTTTAAGGTAGCAGTCGATCTGTGTTTTCAGAATTGCTCCTACCCTTTCTTATCTAGTTTATGTCTTGTTTCATATTCAGAGACAGACTTATGTTCCTTTTTGGACTATTAGTTGTATATTTTTTATTTTTGAGATATACTTAGTTGGTTCTTACACTATGATACCAAATTTGGGGTGATTTATGGTATCATTGCTATGTATGTTTCTGCTATTATGGTAGATGTGAGGTTCAACTTCATTCTAGAAGTCTTGCCTTGAGTTTTGGGATTGTTTTTCTCTTTTCATATCAGTTTGGGTGATTGATTTTTTTGTCAAGGTTGCCACGATAAGTGCCATCATGACCCTTAACTTTTGGGTCGTGAGACAAAAGTATAAACGAAGAAACTCTAAGGTTAAATTCTAAGCTTACACTTTTTTAATTTTTTTTGACAATGATAATATATATTCATATAATATTTTTTGTCATAAATAATGTATTAAAATATTAGGTCAGAATCTCTAAACATTTTTTTTTATTTTCCATCCGGTGCCCGGATTAGAGCCCGATAATCTGAATCACGCTTTGCAAGACCCCTTTAGGTGGAAGCGCTCCCAACAGAGTTTTCTCCATACCCAGGGTCAAACTCTCGACCTCTGGTTAAAGGTGAAGCAGCCTCATCCACTGCACCACAACCAATGTTAGTGAATCTCTAAACTTACTATTGGAAATCTTGAGTCTATTTCATTAAAGATGGTTAATTTTTATTTATGAACAAAAAAGAATACAGTTTTTATAGAATGATAATTTTGCAAACATTGTAGTGTTATAAAAATGGTGGTTGTTGTTATATGTAAAAAGTTGTAATATAAAGGTAAAATATAACCTCAAAAATCAATTTCACGAAATATTTATTTGTTATAGTGATGTTGTTATATGAGGATATTGTTATAGAGAAGCTTATTATATTAGTAAATGAATATTTTATTTACGTGTTTAACAAGTACATTATATATTTATTTAATGTATACCATAAATTAGAAACTTGATATGAATGTCTTCACTAATTCATTGCTAAATTTCTCGTAGCTAACAATTTAATTTTTTATAATACGTTGCTAAATAGGATTAGAGATTCACGCGCAACGTACATGAGTTAAACTTGTAACAAAAAAATCGTTAGGCTAAAAAATGTTGGTATCAAAGTCGACGTCACGAAAGTTATTAATTAGAAACCTTAAAAAACTAATATTAAAATCAAAAGATCCGTTGAGAATAATTTTTTCCAAACAAAATTCTTTAAAGATTACATTAGAGATCGTATTATATATTAGTCTAAAAGTTTCCCTACAAAAAAGAATTAACCAAATATAAGAGATCTTTTAACAAGAAACGTAATTCTAATTATGATAGAAAAATTGGACAAACAACAAAAAGGAATTCCTAAATTTGGAAATGAACAAGAAGCTAGGAGTTGGGCTAAACCAAAAAATTTTAACCAAACGATCCTAAAAGTCTTACCTACTAAGGACATCTAAACGAAAAATATAAAATATTAAAAAAAATCATCAACCATATAAAAATATAAATAGATCAATAAGAATGAGAAATAAAATGCAGGCTAACTTGACTTTAAAAGAACAACAAATAAATTTGAGTCAACTTGTTATAAGATATTTAAGAGTATAAGAAATTCCATGATGAAGACATACTTTTGACAGTACTTCCCTCGTTGTGTTCTTTACTGATACATATTATTACTATATAAGAGAGAATGTAACTTTTTGATAGTACTTAGTTACATTATAACAATGTCTTACCAACGAAAAACCTTTCTCTTAAGGGAGAATGTAACTTTTAGGTAGTCTTTAGTTACATTCCAACTATGTTTTACCAACTAAAAAACTCTCTTAAAATATTGCCCTTATATTTGTCTTTTATTACTTTTTATATTACATAAAAGTTAAAGAAATTTTAAGACATTTTGGTAAATATATAATCTCTTAAACTGACTTTTTAAAAGTGATGTCACATGTACTATTTGTTGGTGGAATTACAATAAACTTACAACTGAAAATTATAAGTGAAGAAAATAAAAAAGACTATCTTCTTCTTTTTCGGCTGAGGCGCGGATATCTCGCTCTCTTTAAGGAGATTCAAGCCCACTAGAGCAATTGTTTCACCTGTCCAGCAGTAATCTTCTTGACTTGTCCCCTCCAGGATACAACAGCTTTCTCACAATAACTCAACAACTCTGGATAAGAGTTGAGTTCAAAGCTCCACAAAAAGAACACCTCCCTTCAACTAATGAACTCTCTTTTTTACTATCTTTTTGGAACTCTATATTATCTTGTGAATCTCAAAACCATGCAAGACCACCTCTATTTATAGGAGAGGAAGTCTTACATGTAATGAATATAAGAATGAATGATAGTAGTAAAGAGGGAAGATCAATGACTTAGAGGTTTCATGAGTTTCAAGAGTTACATGAGTTACACCACATAAAAAGTAGGGTAACGGAGGAATAAAGAATGAAAGTTACAAGAGTTACATGAAACTTATGTCCACTTTCTGTCACCACTAACTATGTGTTAAAGACACAAATGAATGGAAAAAGTAAGCTGAAAACACATCCATGCAACGTGACAATTAATGGGTAAATGAAACTTAAACAACCCATATCAACATTGGCATAAACTACCATAGAGACTTAATTCTCAATTATTGTGAAGTACCTGCCAAACGACTGATGTTAATGGTGATTCACCCATTTTATGAGAGTAAAGATTCAACCAATAACTGATAGAATTTAAGGAACATAGATTCTAAAACTATGCATAATAATATTAAAATGTTAAAACAACATCGATCCCCCACTCATTTTAATATTAGTAAAGAGTCCACTAGTTGAAGGAAGACTACCATGTATAATGATGGAGTGCTCTGCATTGAACCTCCACTTAGTAAAATAGTAATTTTTACTCTAGAGTCGTAGTGGTCTCAGACTTGAACTAAGACTGCTTAGGGGAAATACAAAATTACTGCTTACACATAATAATCAAGGTGTTGACATGAGCTTTATATCCAGCACATTACGGCCTTGTACTATCCCAATTTTAATGAGTGTCTTTTGAGAATGAGCCTAATTCCCATAGGAAGCGGCCTACCTCCACACTCACATAGGTGAACTCCGTCGAGAGTGCTCCTGTAATTTAGCACCCCACTCATACGAGCTACAGATTTTCACTAAGAGTTTTATAAATTCAACCTCACAATCATTATAGGTAAATGCATACCATAAGGAGGGATAAGAAAATAGTATATTTTTCACAACAAGTCATCATGTGATTCATTTTTTCTATTGAACCTGGTTATAGGATCTCTAGTCCCCGGGTTGGGTTTCCTCATATATGACTCAAGATTCAATAGGCTTCAATCCCATTTCCCTTGATGTGATCCAGACCTTTTCTCTTGCTAAGGTCTTAGTCAACGGATCTGCAAGATTATCACAAGATTTGACATGAACAATATTAATGGTACTATTTGTCAAATATGATCTCACATTACTGTGTTTTCTCTTTATAGGTCTGGATTTACCGTTGTAATAACGATTTTGAACTCTATCAACTACAACGGTGCTATCACAATGAATTAAAATAGGAGGAATTGGTTTTACAAAATAAGGTATTTGAAATAATAAATCTCTCAACCAATTCGCTTCCTCACTAGCTGAAGCTAAAGCAATTAGTTCAGCTTCCATGGTAGAGTTAGCAATTATAGTTTGCTTTTTAGACTTCAAACAAATAGCACCACCACCCAAAGTAAAAATATAACCAGAAGTAGATAAGGAATCAACTAATAAAGTTTTCCAATCCACATCACAAAAGCCTTCAAGTACAATAGGATATTTTTTATACAACAAACCATAATTTTTTGTTCCAATTAAATATCTCATTACTCTCGTTAAAGCATGCCAATGTTCATTACCTGGCTGGCTTGTAAACCTGCTAAGTACTCTTACTGCATATGCAATATCAGGCCTAGTGCAATCAGTCACATATCTCAACCTTCCAATTATGCTAGCATATTCCTTTTGATTTATAACATCATTTTCACTTTCAACAGGAAACAAGTGAACACTAGAATCAAATGGAGTTACAACATGCTTGCAATCAAGGAAATTATATTTTTTTAATATTTTCTCAACATAATGTGACTAGTCAAGGAAAACTCTATTACATGTTCTAGTAATTTTTATTCCTAAAATATAATTTGCCTTACCAAAATATTTCATATCAAAATGGCTGCTAAGAATATTTTTAGTTTCACCAATAACATTTATATTAGAGCCAAAGATCAATAAATCATCAACATATAGGCAAATAATAACATGCGAATTATTCCAAGAATTATGATATATGCACTTATCATACTCATTTGTTTTAAACTCATTATCAATCATGCAGGAATCAAACTTTTCATGCCATTGCTTTGGTTCTTGTTTTAAGTCATATAGGGATTTATTAAGTTTACACACTTTGCTTTCTTGGCTAGCCTCAACAAAACACTCGAGTTGTTCCATGTAAATCTCCTCATTTAGGTCTCCATTTAAAAAAGTAATTTTTACATCCATTTGATGAATTTGTAAATCAAAAATAGCCGCAATAGCAATTAATAGCCTAATGGATATAATTCGAGTCACTGGTGAAAAAGTGTCAAAAAATTCTAAGCCTTCTAGTTTATATACTAGTCGGCTTATACCGTGCTACGTACGGCTCAATATTGATCCTTGAAATTCTATGTTACGTATAATTTTATCATTTAATAAAAACCATCATTTGTTTGGTTGATAAATTCTAAGTTAGACATATATTATTATATTTAAATTGATGAAATTTGTATAACAATATTTTAAGTTATTCAAACTTTTGTGGCATTGATAGTCAATTATGTTTTTTAAATAATTTAGGTTTTTAATTATTGTGATTTATAATATTTTTTCTTCTATTCTACTAATTAAAGTGACATAGTAAAATTATTATAAGAAATACTTGTAAAAAAATTAAGTGGTCTCATCTAAGACTTCAAGTTAATTTAAAACATCAAAACATAATTTATCATTTTATGGCTATTTTATATTTTTAATTAAATATTATTAATTTTTAATACATAAATGACTTATAAAAATATCAAAAAATAATTTATTATTTTATGTCTATTTTATTTTTTATTAAATATTATTAATTTTTTAATACTTAAATGACTTATATTAATTAATTATGAGTGACATAGTAAAATCACGGTTGAAACAGCTAAAGCAGTAATGTCATAAATGTCTATTTTAAATTTTTTATTAAATTTTTTAAATTTTTTAGAACGTAAATAACTTATAATAATTAATTAGGGTAATATAGTAAAATCACGATTGAAGCAGCTGAAACAGGCATGTCGACCATAAGCAGCCTGCTTCAGTTGCTTATTGTTTCTTATAATATTGGATAATATATATAAAATATATTAAAAGTGTGAAGGGCCTTTAAAATGTTGTTTGAACTTTTTGTCCTTCATTAAAGGTTTTTGCTTTAGATAAAATCGTCTTTTTATTATTTTTTTCTAATATTTACGAGTTGAAAATTAATTAAATATATTTATCGCAAAACCTTTCCTTACTAGAAGTCATCGGAATTTTACTATTTTTTCTTAATTTAAGAGTTGAAATTAATTAAATATATTTTTAATAAAATATTTTCTTATTAGAAGTCATCAAAATTAATGACAACTAATACTTTTTTCATTAATTTAAGAATTCCAAATCAACTAAATTTGATTTTAAGAAGATTTGAAAAATCTAAAATAAACACTACTAAAAAAACAGAAAAACCGACCACACAAACCGACCGCATATGATCGGTTTTCTTGTATTTTCGACCACAAAACCGACTAAAATGCGTGATCGATAAAAGCGTGGTAGCTTTTATAAAACCGATCACGTGTGGTCGGTATATATACATACATACATACATACATACATACATACATACATAC